>NC_080030.1:48476918-48779948 GCF_030020395.1 Manis pentadactyla
AGGGCTGAAACCCATTGGTAAGACATAGAGCTAAGTTCCCTCCCCTTGAATCTGGCTGACCTTAAACCTGCCGGTACCTAACAGAACATGGGGGAAGCCTGGGTGCCTTCTAAAGCAGGCTCAGGGAAGGCATGCAGTTGCTACCTGGTCTCTCGGGGCACTTGCTCCGGGAAAGCCAACCATGATCTAAGGAGCCTGACAGCTCTGAGGCCACTGTGCTGATGAGGCTGCTATGTCGCAAGGCCGCATGTAGGTGTTATGGTGGACAGCCCTAGCTGTGCCTATGCCTTGAACAATCCTCATCAAAACACCAGACATGTAAAGAAGCCATCTCAGCCCCTCCAGAGCAGTCCATTTGTTAGTTGAGTAACACTGAGTGGCCTGAGTCAGCCTTAGGAAGGGCAGAAGAATTGCCCAGCCAACCCCTGACTAAATCCCTAACCCACAAAATCTGTTAGACATAATACAATTGTTGTTATTTTCAGTCACTACATTTTGGGATAGTGCACTGTGCAGAAATGGTGACTGGACCTGGGCCATCTAGGAGACACTAAATGACAGGTGTGTAACCAAAAGCCCACAACTAAAAGGAGAGGAGAATGGAAGATAACTTGTACAAAGGTGTATACAGTTTTTTGCCAAATGACACACCAGCGCTCCTATTGAAAAACAACTAAAATGCTGAACATAACACTTAAAAATTATCTTAAATAAGATGGTAAGAGGGTAAAAAAATACTCTGACAGAAAAGAACAAATGAATATGATGCTGAGGAAATAAGGTCATAAGCAGAGTACTGCAATTGGCTTTGACCTTGAGGCATTTGCTATGTTGAACCTGGTGACATCCAGGGGTCATTTTCATAGCCTGGTGAGCTATTGAAGACCACAGACGGAATTTGCCCAAGGTAGAAAGTCTAATAAATGACCCTCCTGCCAGGAAGTGGGGCCCATCTGGTGTACCCTCACTGTAAGAGTGAACTAGAATTTCTGACACCCACAGGGACAGCTTAGTGAGCTTAGTGGGTAAGGGATGGAGGATGAAAACCATGCTGGGAATCTGAACCGATAAGGCAGCTCTCACATGGGCTTACAGCCTGAATTCATAGTGCTAAGGCAGCCTAAATTAACTCACCTTGATAATCTGCCTTCAAAATAATAAAAGATAAAACAGGCTTTATGACAAAAAGCTTCTTGAGTTAGCTCATGATAAAGGGTTCCTCAGGAAAATGTAAATATTCCAACATTTTATACACACACACACACACACACACACACACACACACACACACACACACAATCTATTGGCCCTGCCTCAGAATATATGAAACAAAATTGACAGAATTATAAAGAGAAGGAAGGAAAAAAATCCATAAACATAGTGGGAAATTGAACATATCCCTCTCTTGGTATGAGACAGATCAAACAGACAAAAAAAATGAGGATACAGAAATATGAGACTAACAAGTTTGAACTTTTAGACATATTTGGAACACCATACCCCCAAATGGTAGAACACCCATTGTTTTCAAGCATGTATTTTCAAGGACACTTAAAATTACAGACCACATATTTTTAAAATCCCAATACTTAAGGTCACACTCCAGTCAAATTAAATCAGGACCTTCAGAGATGAGATCCAGGCATCAACATCCTTAAAGCTTCCCAAGTGACTGCAATGTACAGTCAAGGTTGAGAACCGCTGACATATAGGGTCATGTGTGGCCTTCAGTGTTTATATTGGAAAATCAAAAAGGATGAAAATGAATGATTGAGAGAGTGCACCTTAAGTTAGAAAAGAACAGCCAAATAAAGCCAAGAAAATTGGGAGCAAGAAGGTAAAGCAAATAACAACATAGAAAACAAACACAGACTAGAGATGATCGACAAAGCTAAAGGCTAAATTCTTAAAATATTAGTTCTAGGTTAATTAAGAACTTCAATGTGAAAAACAACTATAATGTTTTAGAAAACAATATAGGAGAATACATTCATGATTTTGGTATGGGAAAAATTTTTTTCAAAGAACAAAGTCACAAATCATACAAAGATTAATAAATTCACTATATTATAAGCCAAAAGATGCCACAAGGAGCATGAAATGTCATAAATTGGGAGAATATATGTATGTAGTTGCAAAATATATAACTAGAATAGTGAAGAGCTCCTATGAATCAATAAGAAATTGACAACCCAAAAGAAAATAGGCAAAAGACAGGTATTGCCCAGAAGTGGAACCCAGATGCCCAACAGGCATAAAAATATGCTCAACCTCATTAATAATTGCTGAGAAGCAAAGTAAAAGAAGAATGAGATGTTATTTCATAACCACTAGGTTGTCAAGTAACAGAAATAAAAACAAAAAAAAGCCTGACCATCAAATGTTGGCAAGCATATGTGACTATGGGAAGGGTTATCTTCTGTTGCTGGGAGGTAAAAACTGGGCCAATCATTTTGGAAAGCTGTTGCTATTGCTTAGTACAGTTCAACATTCACACATTCTAGGATCCAGCAATTCCATCACATGGAATACAAGCTAGAAAAGTCTTAGATGGGTGAACCTGAAGACAGGATACGAATCTTCACAGAATACACTTCGTAAACCTAAAAACCTAAAATCTGGAAACTAAGTAATCAACAACTGAATGAATAATTACTCTGTGACTTATGACTTATACATACAACAAAATATTATGTTTCTATGGAAAAAAATGAACTATCACCTAATACATTAACCCAATGTATTGTTTGAGTGATGTAATACCCAGAAGAACGTTGTATGATTCCAATCACGTAGACTCCAAAACCAGCAAAACTAAGAAATACATATGTATTATTTAGGGATATATATGAAGGCAGTTAAACGACTTAGAAAAAAGAAAGAGAGAGAATGACTAACACACACCCAAAAGAGAATGGAAAGAAAAAAGAGAATGGTGGTTACTTCTTACAGGAGAGGGGAATGCAGGTGAGGAGGTGCACACGGGGGCCTGTCCAGGTATTCGAATTACTCTAGGGAAGTTCCTAGCCTGGGAGGTAGGAATTAATAAAACATGTGCTTTCTTTTTATTATTTAAATTTCATATGTCCTTTGCCAAAAAAATGCCCAAAGACTGTGTAAGACAAGACCCGATTTAGGGTTAGGGTGGAGAAAGAGATGTTGTCTATTAGTACTCACCATACAGACTGCATCTGACCTAAAGCCTCATGTTTCTTTGTGGAATACCAGAGAAAGTGCAGAAAGAATACAGATAGTGGTAGAAACCACTCAAAATTAAGTGTGAAGTAGAAAAGGGGAGAGTAGAGGGCTGCTGGTTGAGGGTTGTGATTAGGGGAAAACACACAACAGTCTCCGCTGTTTCACACCAGCCCTGAGAGAGGGCTCCCAGATCTGGGGAGATGAGTTTTTCACAGTCCATGACTTCTTGCAGGAGACCTGGATGCAAGGGGTGGGCAGCAGACAAATGGCAGGCTGAAAGGAGGCTCCTGTAGTCCGCACCATGCTTAATGAGATGGAGGGCTTGCCCCCAGGTCCCCCCACCTCCACTCGCCCTCTCCCCAACAGGCCTCCATACACTTTGTCACTCAGTGCAGTTGTGTATGTGACTGCCCCCTCTGACCAGGCCCAAAGCAAAGCAAGGCCAGGCACTCGTCCTCTGACAACCTAGGAAGTGCCACAGGGGGCGGGCGGGGGGTGGCTTTACAAACGGAGCTGCAGGCATGAGGGCAAGAAACCACATCAAGCAGTTCACAGGCAATTCTTGGTAACCCATACATGACATTTCCCTCAGGAAACATGGCAGTGATTGACAGTGAGCTTAACACAGGACTTGAGTATTACAGTCTTCCTCATCTCCTCCTGGGGTCCCTCAGTCTGAGCGATTTCACCTGCATTGGGGAAGCCTCTTCCTTTAGGGCGCAATCCTCAGCCTGTGCCCCCCATCCCACCCTCAAGGGTCTCCTCGTCTTTTCTACATGAGCACTGACCTGCGGCCCTGTTGATTATGTCCAATCTACCAGTTACTGACTTTTTCTCCTAGCCAACCTTTCCTTTTCTTTTGGTTTATCTTTCATGGCATATAAGATTGTACAGGTATTTTTCACATATTAAAAAATCACCACTCCTTTGAGACTCTTACTTTCCAAATCTACTCACCCAAGCTTGCAGCCTCCACAGTCCTCACCCCACAAAAAACTACCCCATCGTGTATCTTCTCCTTCACAGCCAAGACTCCTGAGGGTGTGTTTTATTCTCATTGTCTCCATCAGTCAGGCTTCTTCCCATCCGTCTAAGTGCCCCTCTCACCACTTCTGACCTGACGCTCCCCACCTAGGCTGTAGCTTCCTGCAGACGTTTCCTCTCAGTATTCTGCTGCTGCATCTTCGTAAATGTTGGGTCCCCAGGTGCTGCTTCCAGCCTCCTTCCTTCTATTCTCATTCTGAACATTCTCCCTTTGTGATCTTACTCCTCCCTGGTTTTCATTTCTTCTAATGCGCTAATCATTTCTGAATTTGTATCTCCAATGTGTGCTTGATGCATAGCAGGTGCTTTACCAAATGAAACCTGCTATTAAAAAGCATCAACACAGAGTGTAATTAAATACCTAGTTCTAGCATTAAGACTGAGTATGGCATGAATTTATTCAATAAAAAATTTTGTTTAGAGACAAAAACTAGCAAACATTATTTAGGATATTAGGGAAATACCAAAATTAAGAATTTAAAAACAAGTAGCTGGCAAAATTCTTTGGCTTTGGAACCACAGTGCTCATTAAATAGTCCTTCTCCATGATGGAACCCTCTATGTAGTTCAGTTTTTCTGAACCGTGAGACATAATATAGATTAGGGATTGGTAAACAATGGCCTGCAGGCCAAATCTGGCCCATCCTCTGTTTTTGCCAGTAAAGTTTTATTGAAATACATAAACAACCATTCACTTACATACTGTCTATGGTTGCTTTTGTACTGTCATAACAGGGCTGAACCATTGCAACAAAGACTATATGATCCACAAAGCCTAAAATATTTACTCTTTGGCCATTTATAGAAAAGTATGGCTGTATACAGATCAGTACCTTTTTCACTGTTAATATGTCCCTTCAACATGATAACTTGTATAAGTTATATTCTCTGATAGTGAGGATAACTCATGGTTGTGGGAATCCCCCTTCTCCATCCAGCTTTGAATGCAGGCAGATTTTATGGTAACTAAGAACTACTTTTTTTCTGAGACTAACTTGAAAGAACTACATTGATATTACTAAGTATATCACTTAAGTGGCTTAAATAAAGGCAGAAAATTATTGGGATATTTGGATTATCTAGCCTCCTAGCATGACTGAGTTGGTGGGGGTGGGGGTAGTAAGTGGATATTGGAGTTTTTAGAGAAGCAATAAAATCACATATAAAATCAGGACTCAAGCCATTGGGGTTCTTGCCTTGTCAGCAGGTGTTAACCTGGCCCAGGGCTTGTCGGCCCGGCGATCATAGTCGGGAGAATCGGTGACTTCTACATACTCGTTAAACCGCAGGATCCTTCGAGCTTGTAGCTCTGCCACTGTAGGTCTCAGGCTGAGCTGCAGGAAGAGAAAAGGACAAGTTCAGTAAACCATTTACAGCTTCATGGTGCCAAGTTTTCTATAGAGAACTTCAAAGTTATGGTTAAATAAGGTCACTTTCAGATACCCAAAAAAAAAAGAAAAGGCAGTGGCAGCATCTTGGGAATTTCTAATGAGAACTAGAAAGCAGTGTGCCCTAATTTTGAGGCTATAAAAATCATCATTGTTAGATAGGTCACAGTCATTGGCAAATCCCTGCATTATGCTATTTTCCCCAACTTGCCTGGCATTGTGATAAAGGTCCCTGTCATTCCTGACACAAGTTACATGACTCAACAGAGACACAATAGTCCGGATATAGGATGGCTGGCTTAGGGATTGAATCTCTTTACAAAAGTCTTCTAACTTTTAGAAATGACAGTGAAAATCTATGTTCCTATCATATTAAACCTGGATGTTCAGAAATGCACAAAATTATGACACAGAAATGGTTCAGGGCAGGTTGTGTCTATGGCAGTCTTCTCTGAGAGGCTAAGGAACCAGGCCCAGATTTAACACTAACCCTCGGCCAGAAAAGCTGATGTGAAGGAATGAGGAGGATGTCTTTCTGGAGGACTGCACTTCAGTAGGGCCATAGCTGCTTAAAATCAGCTGCAGCCTTAAGACACTTCTAATAACTTGGGATTCTTCCTATAGCCTGCCAAATTTAAGTTTATAGCTATATTTAATCTATCCAGCCCTGTGTGTATTTGCATTCCTCTCTTGGTCCTTTCTCAAGCTCAAGAACAAGCCAGAAATGGTTCTAAGAGACTAAAGAAGCCTGGTCCCTGGTTGACAGGCAACATCTACTTTCTGCTACTGAGGTTCATGTTTCTGTGGCCTTTCTCAGTTGGGAGGTATCATAGTATTGTCAGACAGGTAGACCCAGGCCTTTACCCATTGGGTCCATTTTCAGTATCTTTTCTCTCTCTATATGGACTCTGTACATAGCCAGACTATCCATTGTCTAAGTGGTCCTCTTTAGAGGTGTTCCTTATTTGCAAAGGCTTAATTCTTAGAAAAATTAAGCACTAATACAAAAAAATTGATGTTTTTGTGGTCAATAATATCCCCTTTCCTGGACTTCATTTCCTCTTGGGTAAAACCAAAAGCTGAACTAAGTCAATGTTCTAACATTCAAGGCATTCAAGGATTCTTAGAAGGCTGGGGTCTACACCCTGAGCCCACTTGAGCAGGATATGGTAACTGCAGCTCCTTCTATCTTCACAAAGCCCGGTTAAGGAATGGGCAAAGGACACTCTTATACTCTAAGTTGCTGTCCAGTCTATATTGCTAGCTTTTTAATGCCTCTTCAGAGCAGATGGGGTTAAGGAGGTGGAGAAACCCTTGCCTTTAGGGACCACCCAAAAGGCATGTGACCAATGGCCACACAGGTTAGAAATTCTTCAATCCAGTCTTGCCCTTCAGGACTATGCCAGTGATGGGGTAGCTATCAGTGCTATGGGTGTCCCGTACCTACAAGCAGGGAGCTCTGTATGGTAGAGGCAAGTGGGCACAGAGGTAAGAGCAGGCTCTGTTGCCTCCTGGAAGGGCCCAACTAAACTGAGAAAAGACCATATGTATGGCAGGGATGAGCCTGGAACAATGAGGGACTATTGCTTATCTGTAGCTGGTAACAGCTACAGAATGGTAGAAGAGCCATCTCTAGAAACTGCTTATAGAATCTTTTTCAGCTTGATCATTATTTGACATTTGGGGTCTTCAAGAAAAAAAGAGATGAATTAAGGATCTTTTTCCCTAAAAACCAAAGGCAAAACTCTTCTACCTGCCTTTGAATGGTTTTGCTGTGGACTCCCCAACCAGCCCAGATATACGTCGGTCAGGTCACACTTATCACTGCAGATGTCATATTTTACTCATCCTGCCCTATCCAGCTGTGAAAGGTTTATCTGGAGAATACCGAGCAAGGATTAATAATGAAATACAAATTCTGACAGTGCTTAATTTTCCCAAACACTACTGTTATTTTAACACTTACAGAAAAAAGTAATGGTCCTGGTATCAGATTTATATTCTCATAAATGGCTGGAAACAACTGTGTGAGGCTGGATCAAACAATTCAATCAGGCTGGATGATCAAGTTCACTTATTAAATTACTTGCCCAGCTCAGATATGGAATAATGGCAAATTTTCAGTGTTAACAATGGAATAATGGCAAACTTTCAGTGTTAACATTTATCTAATATTTCCAAGACTGCATGGCAGGTGTGAGCATTTTTTTTAAAACTGTACATTGAATAATGGTTATCTCTGAATAGAAGACATTTGTGTGATTTTTTTTGCTCCTTTTTGCATTTAAAAGATTTTTCACACAGATTAAATGTTAGTTTTATAATTAGTAAATGCAACTTAAAACTTTGTTCACTTTTCAAAATTAGCATATCATGCAATTATAAATATAAATATAGTTCATACTGTATGCATTACATTGATTTTAATGTCTATGATTACTTAGTAGACTAATAGGAATAATTATTCCTAAATATCAGATTTACATGTTGAGAGCTGATTTGCAGTTAAAAAATGAAGTCTATCTGAAAGCACACACGCTCACTAACGGTCACAGTTTCATCACCTTTCTGCTGAGTCTGCGTTTAAGTTCCATTTTTGCTTCTTGTTCTTCTTCTTCATTCTTTTCTATTTATTAATGGAGTAGGGGGAGGAAAGGCATGAAGACTTAGTTACTATAAATGGTTTTATAATCACAAAAATAAATCAGGCCACAGTTATTTAACAGATATTGATCAAAATATTCCACCATCTTTAAAAAGTCAAGAATTTGCAGAAAGATCAATTATTAATTTATATATATAAATTAAAATTATCTATATATATCCATAAATATTATCGACATAAATAATACATATTTTCAGAAAGATCAATTATTAACTTATATATGTATAAATTAAAAATACTATCTACATATATATCTATAAATATTATCTACATAAATAATATAGCATATTCCTTATAGGTTGGTTTATCAACTAATTATAAACCTTTTTGCTTCTTGTCTTCTTGTTCGAGTCTGAAAAAGCCGTAAGACTGCCCATATTCTGGTGAAAGCCTTTCATTGGTGATCATCTTGTACATAGGCTTATAAACACAATTTATCAGAATTCAGATAAAATTTACTTCTGGATCTGCCCTTCATATGAAAATCTGATATATATCAAAGGAATAAATCAGAATCATCTGATGCATGTCTGAGTTGCTGATTTCCATGTAATCCAACCAAAATACTTGATTTGTCTGCTTTGTTTTCCAGAGAAGCAGAATGTAATTGTTTCTCTGAACTCTGCTTTCAAACCAGAATGTTCTGAATGGGGTTATGGTGTACTGTTACGGAGATGATTAATTTTCTTGTGACTTAGACTTTCCAAAGTCTTCTCTTTCTCTAGTGCTTT
This sequence comes from Manis pentadactyla, assembly GCF_030020395.1. Classification (NCBI taxonomy): domain Eukaryota; kingdom Metazoa; phylum Chordata; class Mammalia; order Pholidota; family Manidae; genus Manis; species Manis pentadactyla. The sequence continues at coordinate 48,485,945 of NC_080030.1, forward strand.
ACCAAATAGTACAATTTGATGGCCAACTTCAATGAATGCTGTCCAACAGATGGGATTAAAATAAAAATGTCCAGAATTTTAAAAGAAATAAACACCTTCATTTTTTAATGGTTGCTTATTTGATAAATTATTCTCTGTTGCTTCCTCTAGCTCATCATTTGTGAGCACAGATTTTACTTCTTGGATAACAAAACTTATTAAAATTACCTTTTAGGAAGTACTATTATGAATTCTACTGAAGGCAAGTCACACTATATAAAGACTCAACCAAAATAATAAGAAATAATAAAATAATAAAAAGATTTTAAAAAGAAGATTCAACCAAAGGGTTGAGAAAAAAGTCTCCTCTATGAAAAAATTAATTTATTTTGAAAATTCAAATAGACTTGTTACCACTAATATTGTTTTGATCATGAATAAAATATTGGTATTCAATATTTGCAACATCTGTATTTATTAGTTGAACATGCTAAATTTTCCATTAATTCTCCTTAACTGGATAAAGTTTCGACATTCTTCTGAAAAACTAATTTTAATTAATAAAAAAGAGGATGACCAGTCTGGTTATTTATACAAAGAGTGAACATAAACTGAAATCACCCTGCAAGACAAGAAAACAACTAGTGAATGTGCTTTTATTAAGCATCTGTGAATGTCATGCAAACTTTGTTATAATTCAGCTTTATTCCTCTGAAAATACTGTAGGTTTTTCTAATTGCTTCATAAAATATATATCCTTCAAAATCCTTAAAATACATCCTTAGGGTCAAACAATTACTGTATATGTGTTGGGTAAGGCATGTGGATTGTAAATTAACAGACAAGTGCTGAACTTGTGGTTCATGTGATTCAAACTAAGGCTTTACAAGGTTGGGTCTTTGATAATATACTGATAAAAAGGAACCTATAATACTTAAAACTGTTCTTCTTAATTTTATTAAACAATCATTGTAAAATCTCTTAGGAAAAGTCAAGGTTAAACTTTAGACTTAAGAAATTTACTGAATTTTCTGAAAGTTTGTTTTGTTTTGTTTTGTATTTACCAGAGGCGTAATTATCAGTAAGATGTAAACCTTTCTGGTCACCTTAAACAGATTGGAGGGATATTCATGAAAGAAGTGAAGGGGCTCACTGACAAATCTGGCTCTCAGCAACTCTTATCAGAGCAGAGAGGGGCAGATATTTCAGAATGGCCATAGGAAGCATTTGCCATAAACACACAAACAACCGGTGTGGTTTAACAGCCGTGAGCACACCAGGAAACTCTGGGAGTTTGCCTGGCTAGCAAGTGTTGCCCAGAGCATTTTATGGATGAGCTAAAAGGGGAAGAAAGAAAAGCACCCAACATCAGCATCTGGAGCATTATATTCTTGAGCTATTCAATTCTGACAGAAGGCAAACATTTTTGTGGGTTTGTTTCTCTTTTTGCTACTTTACATGCTTCTATATGAGGGTCTTAAACAAATGAAAATACATTTATAAGCCTACTTTGAAATACATCAAAAAAATAAGATACCATTGGAAGGACAGACGTGATAAAACAAGATGTGATAAAGTAAAATGTCAATGGTAGACTATAGATGGTAGATATATGGATGTTTGATGTAAAATTCTTTCATCTTTTCTGTATGCTTAAAAAAATTCATAATAAAATGTTGGGGGAAAATACACACAGAACTCAATGACCTAAACATGTTTTCTTTACATAAGATACAGCTGGAATTACAGTAAGAGCTAAATAGTGTAAGATCATCTGCACCTTTTATCCCTGCCCTATAAAAGGTGTTCCATGAACGTCTCTTCCCAAAAAGCAAAAATCGACTTTTCCAGCACTAAAACTTGCTTTCTATTTTAATATTAAGGAACTGGTTCTAAAATGGACAACTAACATATGTTTTTAAAAACCCTAGATGCAGTAAAATAGGAAGGAGATCAAGTAAGATGTGATAATGGAATGATGCTAAGAAATAAAATTTGTCCTGTGGTCTCCAATGAAAGCTATTAACATTGACTGCCACCTGATCCACATTTATTAAAGTGGTAAGGGGCTTGGATTTGAGAACTGCTGAATGTTTTATGTTGTGAATTAGTTCCTACTCTGTCAAGAAAAGATGACCTAGTTAAAATAAGTGTCCTTAAAAACCACATCATGTCACAACAGACAATCACACTGCTTTTGAACAAAGCTGGAGGTGAAGCAAACAACAACAAAGAGCAATCTGTGTGGAAGAAAAGAGGCAAATGGGCTGAATAAAGTGTTGCAGGCTACACGATTCAGTTCCTTGCATCTGCTCAGCACAATGCTCTGGATGACCTCCACCAGTTCTCTTTTCTGCTTCCCTTGGCCATATAATATTATGTCAGGAGGGCATTAGCCAGTTATCAACATCTCCAGACTGGAAATGTGTCTTTTGTTTCCAGAATAAGCATGCTTAGACAAATGAGGAAGGAAGTAAAACTGTGCTGGAGTCAAATCTGAAGTTGACTTTGGCGTTTCCCTCTTTCCCATACCTCTAGGAAAATGGGGTATAAAAGCCAACCCAGCACTTAAGATCAACACACAATAAATTTCTAGATCTGTGAAACATTTCCTCAAATAACCAAACACCAATGTGGTTTGGCACTATTTGTCCCACAGGAGCAGGAAAGAATTACCCAGACTTCATTCTTCCTTTTTTCTTAGGTATTGCATCAGGCATCTGAGAAGACATAATCTCTGTGTTTTAGGAAATTCTGGTCTGCAGTTAAGTTTACCTAAAATTTAATTCAACAAATTTTTCCAGGAACCTATTATCAAATGCCATGGGCCTTTCTGGTTTGGTTTTGTTGTCAAAATTAGAAGTTGCTTTCATCATTCCTTAGAAAGCTAAAACACATTTTTTTTCTTTTTTTAGCTGTGACATTTTCCATCTCCAAATTGACTCTTCGAACACTGATGGTCACTGAAGTCCTTCTTTGGGTTCTATTCCATTATGCTCACAAAGAGCCAGAAAAAAAGCATTCCAAGGAAAAAAATCACACAGACTGGCAGTTCCACTCACTGTTGGATTTTCTCAGCAATAGCAACTATAGTATAAATACACTATTAACATCTTTCTTTCCTTTAGGAAAGAAAACAACTTAGATTGGAGCATGAGGACCATCCAGACAGGCCAACTTGGCTCTAAACGCCTGGTTGAAAAAGTTTTCCTGCACACCAGCGGCTCATTACTATTGTATTACTATCCGGAGTTCTGCCCATCCCTGCTCTTCGATATTTCACACAATAAAAAGCTCTTTTGAAACTGGATTACTAACATATAAAACTGCAGCTAGGCTCAATTAAAAAGTATCCATTACTTCACTCACGGTGGTAGGTAACCACACTGATACACTATAGCAATGACAAACTGCACTTCCATCAGTTTTATAGCTTTATCATATGAACTTGAATAACTGAAAAACTACTGAATGGGTGAGTAAAAAGTAAAGTCAAAGAAAACAAAGGGGAAAATAGAATGGGAAAATAAAGGAGGGAAATGAATGGCGAACTCCTTTAGTGGTGAGAGATTATAAATAACTCAAGAAGGAAACAGTTATCATAACAAAGGAAAATGAAATGGATTGAAAAATTCCTTTTGCCATATTCTGGTTTAAACTGAGTCATTGAAACCTGGCAACAAACAGAATGATTAATAATAATATAGGAATGTTTGACTTATTTCCTTGTGGATTCTCGGGCCTTTTCTTTGACATTTATTGGCAAGCAGTCTAGAGCATGTTCTTCTATTTTTTATTTGGGTGAAAGACACATAAAGTATATTTCATTCTTAAAAACAACTGTCACAACCACAAATCTGATCTGGGGCATATCAGGCTCAAAGCCATAAAATGAAATACAAACTTCAAGAAATTATTTTTTGAATTATATAAACACTTCTAGAAAAATGTGATCTAAATGAGCCGTTTCAATCATTTGTGAATAAACATTTTAAGGTTTCCTACTGATAAATGGATCATCTCTAAAGGAAGCTTGCTAATGGTTCACAAGGAATCACTATATAGTATGGAATACTCACGTTTTAAAATATTTCTTTGCTCTAATTCTTCACTTGTGGGCCTCTGGCTAAGTCTCCTATGATGACAAAAAGGATATACTGCAGGTTACAAACAAGGTCCCCTTTGTAGGAGATGCAAAATAAAACAAAAAAATCCATTTTTAAACCTAAAAAAGGTCTCCTATTAGTTTGGAGACTAGAGGTTGTGGCTGAGCCTGCTAACTACCCCCCATTATCCATTTCCCTTCTTCCTTTTAGATGCAGAGCCTCCTGAGCTTTAGCAGCAGCCCCCAACTACAGACTGCCTCCCTCGCAGCAAGGTGTGGCCACGTGACTGAGTCCTTGCAATGGGATGTGAGCAGAATTGTTTTCAATGTCTGCTTTTCACCCTTAAAATGACAGTATGCTTATTCCCTTCTCTCTCTCCTTCCATAGGCTAGAACTGAAACATGGGCATGTGAGCCAGCTCAGATCCTGCAGATAAGAATATCCACAGGGATGGAAGAGCAACAAGACAGAAGGAACCTGGGCCCAGCTGACTACAAGGAGCTGTGCTAGACATCCCGACTACCTGTTGACTGTTAGGTGAAAAAGAAATAAACCAGTGAAAGTACCTTATTTGGACCACTGCACTTTTTTGGTCTTCATTAGAGCAGCTTAGTCCATCCCCTAATTAATATACAGATCATCAGAATCTAAAAAAAAAAGGCTTCTGCTTAGGAGTTCATATGAACCTAAAAGATGATCAAACTGTACTGTGCAGTGTTTTAAGTGAAAGACTGCATTTGTGATCTCAAATGGATTAACAATATACACAGAGACATCTTGAGATATATAGGCCCTTCCCATCTGCCTTCAAGGAAAGCCAGGCTCCTTTGTAATTAGTAGCCACTATTTGTACACAAAAGCTGAATGTCCTAATAACCCTTTAGAACCCTCTCCTTGGTCTTGTTTACATTAATTTGTCATTAATCAGACAAAATCTTTCCCTGGATGTAGGCTGAGTCTGCACAAATTAAACCAATATCCAGGAAAGGTAACCTTAAACTGGTACTATTAATTCTAAATGTTTACGGCTGTGACAGAAATGGTATTGAGATTTGAAATAAATTATATTTTAAATACCTCACTAAACATTTTGTTAAAGTTTTATCTTCATCTTAAATAACTGAGCCTACAAAAGAACCCAGTGAGCATCTCTGCCAGTAGATTTTGTACCTTCCATGTACCCAGGTATCCTGAAGATACACATATCATAGCTATACTATATCATCCCCCGAAGACAGCAGCCTTCTTTTGTTTATGGAGCTTGCTCCCTCTGGAATGCCTTCCTCTCCTTCTGCACCCACTGAAACCTTACAAATGACCAAAATAATACCTGGAAGGTGGGTGTTTGACCTGCAAGTAAGAATGAAAGGCTCCTGGTTCTTTGTTCCTATACAGGGCTTATACACAGATTATACATCTACTAAAGCACTTATCCCACTAGTGATAATAAAGATAATCATCATGACTTTTATTACTTTGTACTTTTAAAGTCCCAGGCACTGTGTTAGATGCTTAACTCATGTTATCTTGAATCCTGAAAATAATCTGGCAAGATAGCAGCCAGTTCCCATTTTACAAATGAGGAAATTAACAATTAATTTACTTGCTTAAAACACTAGAGCTAGAATCCATACCTAGTTCTCTTGACTTAAATGTTTGTGCTTTTCACATAACCCCATCATGCAATATATAATTCTGTTTCTTTCCATATATATGGGGTTCCCTAAGGTAGGAACTCTGGGCAATTTATCTTTGAATGGCAGTGATTAGATGTGCTGTGTTCGTAGAAAAACAAAATGTAAATTGTTTTTTAACTTACATATTTTTAACACCAAAAACCCTAATCCAAAAAGATTTTTTATGAATATGGTCTATGTGTGTACTTACAGAGGCTCTCAGATTTTGGGGGTTTGCGGTGGAATTGTTATGTACAGCAGACAGAAGAGGTGCTGTTCTGGTTGCATGATTAAACCTGGGATGAAGCAGTTCTCTCTCGTCCTACCCCAGAAACACACCCACACTTCCTGGGATCTTTGCATCAAAGCCCTGAATATCAAGTCCGAGAAACCCTTGAGGAAGCAGTTAGAAAGCCACTGGTCTGCGTTTTTTTTCTTGGTGTCAACTTCTCACATTGTTCTTTATCAGTCTCCTGTTTTTGGTTTGTTTTGTCACTGCTATAAATAGCCTTGAATAAACACCTCTGTAAAATATAGGGTTTTTTCCCCCTTTTAGATTATTCCCTTGTTGTATAGTTTCCCAAATAGAATTACCATGTGAAGAAATAGAATGCTTTATAACTTCTTTCATATTGTTAAGTTGTTCTTCGGAAATAATGAATAAGAGCAATGTACATGTGTTCCACTTTCTTGTAAGATAGCCAACACTGGGCTTAATGTTTAAAAGTGATTAGCTTAAGAGATATATAGTAATTTAAATTAATAATTTAAAAAAATTATTTTTATTAAGTGCTTGGTATGACACAGGCATTAAATATGTCATCTCGTTTAATCCTCATAAGACTCTGCTCAGCCCCATCTGTACCCAGATAAAGGGCACATGCCAACCCCACAGGAATACTGCAGTAACAGAAGCCTTTCACTTCCAAGCAAGGAGAAGAATTTCCTACCACCTCCAAATCTTGCTCTGGTTTTCTAGACTGTTCCTTTCTCCAAATGTATGCCTCCTGTTGTTTATGCATAGTGAGAGAAGACAGCAAAATACATAATACTTAATCTGCTTAAACTGCTCATAAAAATGTGAGCTTTGGCATGCCCTTCTATTAAAACTGCCAGTTAAGTGATTTCCAAAGTCACCTGTGGCAAAAGTAGGAATCTTATAATGGCTGGAGGTGAAAAGAGGAGTCAGATAACCATTTATTTGAAGTTAAAAGGGGGAAGTTTGGGTAGAGGCGTTATGGTTACCTGACTTGGATGGAGCTGGCCATGCAAGCTAATGTTTCTGCGGTCTTAGAGCCCAGGGGAGAATTCATGGCAACACAGGAATGCATGAATCACAGAAGTCCATGAATTAGGCCAGGAATTGGCCTACAGACCAAATCCAGCCTGCTGCCTGTTTGCATGAATAAAGTTTCACTGAACACAGCCAGACTCATTTGTTTATATACTGTTAGGGCTACTTTCATAGCACAACAGCACAGTTGAGTGGCGGGAACAGAGACCTTCTGGCCCACAAAGCCTGAAGTATTTATGAACTGGTCCTTTATGGAAAAAGTTTGCTGAATCAGGCTTTGGCGACCTCAAAGCCACTGACTAGCGGGATGAAAGGGCAGCTGCTCTGAGCGGTTCACCATCCAGGACCAACTGTGAAACACCAGATAGGACAGGGGTGCCATTTCCAAGGAAATCACAATGATCTCATGTAGGATCCTGTAAGAGGCTGAAGTCTGAATTAGTTGAAGCCATACTAAAATTTTAGTAATTACCTGACTAGCTTGGTTCCAATTTGTTGTCGGATTTCCTGCCTCTCTTCTTCTGATGTACGCTGTAAGATGTTCTTGTCCTCTAGTTCCTTCTTAGATGGTCTGTTGCCAAGTTTAATAGCGAGAGTATCCCTTCGCCGTATTTTACTTGCCAAGGCACCTGAAGGTTGGAAAAGAAATGTAGAGAGAGGCTTTTAGCAAGTAGCACTCAGGTTACACAAGGCATGGACTTTGTAAACAGAGTCCAGATGAAATTCTTTAACCACAGGCAAGAGTGGAATTTTAATTAACCTGAGGGCAGTAAAAAAGTTTTGAGTTGGATGTAGTTCATTTTGAAAAACTGAAGAACTATTTTTAAAATGTTCTGAAAAATGTTAGGGCACCAGGAAAAGCCTTGCTCTATCACCTCATCATCTGGTAAGTGATATTTGAAGTTTATTTCACTGAGACAGTGTATCATGGAAATTACTGATTGTGTAATGCTTTTTCTGTGTTTTTTCTTAAGTCTTAAAAACTTAGCTCCTTTACTTACACTATACAATAAATCCCTATCTTTCCCTTTCTTCTACCCAGAAATCAAGCTGGCAAAAGTATATTGTTGGTACCAATGTTTTAATACTTAATTATCCAGGAATCTGTGACATCTCAACAGAAAGTTAATACCAAATGGATGATAATGACGTTTTTGTTACTGTTCAGGACAAACTAGAAAGAATTAGACAAACTGATGTTTAATCATTAATACACTAATGACTTTCCACAATCTATAAATTCAACTCCATAGTTAATCCCTCCCAAGTCATCCTGAGAAATTTTTTTTAAAAAGCACTTTTCTGTTCCCTAAGTTATACATAAATGGTTGACTTTTTCCACTTTACTATCCTATCTTATTCATTGTGGATGAGTGATTGTTCTTAGTTCTTAAAAGGCACTTGCCATTCTTGACTCATTCTTCCCTCCCTTTTCTTTCAACCCTAGTATAAAAGTGAATGAAATTGTCCAGCACCTCCAGTGAGTAATCCAGTGAGTCCTGCCCTGATGCTTTTTATTCAAGAAAGATCCCAGGGTGGAAGGGAATCTTTGATGATTCTGAGAGAGGCCTGTCTTTAGGCAGCTTTGATTCTTCATGCAAATACAAATATGCATATCAGCTTTATAGACGAAGGCCTGATCCCCTGCCCTCATGGCATCATCATCAGGAAAAAGCCTATCATCAAAAGCCAAAACGTAGGAAATGCACATTTCTAATTGGAGGAGGGAATCTGGTGGGAAAGAAAATATTATCCAATATTTTGGTTCCTAATGAGGCCTTTGTTCTTTATAAGACCCAGCTGCTTCTGTCCACCTCCCCACCTCTTGAAAAGAGTCTTACTTTCTCCATTGCCATCCTCGTCATCATCCTCTTCATCGTCATCGTCATCGGTGTATAAGACAGGCCCATCAGAATCAGAGTCGTTGGCCTGGTATTCCCTTGGGCTGGTGTCCTCAGGGGTGCTGATGGATCCAGAAGGTTCTCCCATCAGCCCTGGGCTCAGCTGCTGAGGTACTGCCTTTCCTGGCTCATCTTTGGTTGTGAAGCTGTTAGAGGCACAACAACAACAGGGATGGTGTGAAGCTCAGAGCAACCAACTCCAGAAGGGGTTCCAGCTTCATGAGCAGCCTTCAGGCTGGTGAGAGGAGAAAGCAGATGGGCAGCTAAAGCCACTGAAATGGAAGAGCAGTAAAGTATTACTTACTTCTCAAGCTTTTCAGTTCTTCATCTGTAAAATGAAAATGAATGACTGACTTCTTACTATGCTGATGGACAGTGACTTCAGTGGGGTGTGGGGGGGGACTTGATAATACGGGTGAATGTAGTAACCACAGTGTTTTTCATGTGAAACCTTCATAAGAGTGTATATCAGTGATACCTTAATAAAAATAAAAATAAAAATATAGGAAAATGACTAACTAGATGAAGTCAGATATATTTAGTGCCTGAATATGGGAAAACTCTATTTTGCAAACCTCTCTAGCAATGGAAGTTCAGTGGAAAGACGAAGGGCTAGAAGTTCCTACATATTTGACTTTGGACTCTTTCTTTCACCTGTAACTCCTACTTATTCTTCAAGTGTCCATGAAAGCCTTAGCTTCTACAGGAATCTTTCATGGGCCTTTGGTCTAGTTTCTTGCCCCATCTCCCTGCTTCCACGATGACCTGAAGACAACTTCATTGGAGCACATGGCCCACTGCACCTCGGCTACCATTTTCCTGCCTGCCTTTCCAACGATGAAAGGTCCTTGACAAATGGGATTCATACTGTTTTGCAACCCAGCAAAGAAGGGTAGTGACATACAAAAGTATACCTTTTTAAATTGATGTGTGAATTAATCCTATTTCATCACAGCCAACTTTTTGAGTCAAAAGTAAAAAAATCATACATCCCTTCTTTGGTTTATCCATTTGTAAAACTGCCTCTCACAGGACTGTATTAATTATTAATAACCTGAGATGGAAAATGTGAAAGTGGAGTGGATACTTTAAAAGAGAGGTGATGGATAAGGATGCAATAATTTTCTATTATTTAGTTTGGTACAAATCTCTCATTTAAAGTTACTATAAATATACAAAGCTTGCCAATTTTCATGGACTAGAATAAAAGATACACATGAACAACGTATCATACAAAAAATAATGGACTCTTCATTGTAAGATATAAAAGATCCCCAAATTGCCTTCTGATATAAATATAAGAATCTAAATTTGGATGTGACATTTCTGAGAGACCATTTAGTTCAAAACATGTGCTTGCTGTCTTCATTAATTAAAAAAACCCCCAAAACTCCAAACCCCAAAGCAGTTCTTTTGACTAATAAAACAGGTAATCAGAATCAGAACAGATATCAGAATCTTAGGTCTTGAAGATTCTACAACAGCCAAAATTCTTCTTTTCAAAGGTGGTTCATGTTTTGTGTAAAATATACATATCATACAATTTATCAGTTTAACCATTTTAGAGTGTACAACTGAGTGGCATTAAGTACATTCATACTGTTTGTGCGACAACTGCCACCATCCATCTCCCGAACTTTTTCATCTTCCCAAACTGAAACTGTTCCATTAAACAATAATTCCCTGCTTCTTGTCTTTCCCTAAGCCCCTGTCAATCACCATTTTACTTTCTGTGTCTAAATTTCACTGTTTTAGGTACTTCAAATAAGTGAAATTATACAACATTTGTCTTTTTGTGTCTGACTTACTTCACTTCACTTAGCATGTCCTCAAGGTTCATCCATGTTGTAGCATGTATTCACAATCTTTTTAAGGCTAAGTAATATTCCATTGTATGTATATACCACATTTTGTTCATCCATTCATCAATCGATGACATTTGGGTTATTTCTGTCTTTTGGTTATTGTGAATAATGATGCTATAGACATCAGTGTATAAATATCTGTTTGAGTACCTGTTTTCAATTTTTTTTGGCTATATACAGAAGAGGTGCAATGGTTGGACCATATGGTAATTCTGTGTTTAATGTTTTGAGGAACGACCATACTGTTTCCCCAGTGTGAAATCTCATTTTAAGTGGGAGAAGATCTATCTTATGGGAAAACTTTTCTCGTCTGCATTTCTAGTTGATTGTCACTGGAGGTCATTCTTGTTTCAACAGTCTGCCATTGTGGGTGACCACAGCACATTTAACAGGTATGTCAATCAGTAACACATTTGGAAGAGCAGAACAAAAGATACCTTGGGGTTGAGCCCTGATAATTGTTTATATTACTGTACACTAACTTGTTATGGTATCTATTATTTCAATCTCATCATTTGTATTTCATGTTTTGCAGTTCTCAAAGACTTCTGCGACATTTACAACTTATAACTGTACTATAAGTATAAGAAGGGCAGATAATTTATAGCTCACATTACCCAAAAAGGTACAAGGTAGCAACTCCACTCTAGAACCCATATTTAAGACTCTTAATTTACCTATTAAGTATTATATTTTATACTTAATATTGTTATATTGGTACTACAGATTGTATGTAACTTGATATTTAATACTATAAATTTGTAACAATCAACTAATGATTTGGCTCTTTTTTTCCCCCAAAGTTTCCTGGGCACACTGGAGGATACGATCAACTCAGTGTTTGTGGAAATGGGCTAAACACAGTCAAGTCCCTTTGGACACAGGCTCCAGATGGGCTTATTAGTTTCTGGTTTAATTATACCAGACTTATATATCACTGATGAAACTGCCAATGATTATAAACCTACCAAAGAGTTACTTTCCTGCAATATGTGAATAGAGGTAGATATTTTTACAATGGCCACTTGTCTTTTTGAAGTTTTGATATTTGTATTCCCAACAGGAGCCTCTTCATACAATGACAGGATTTTTCACACATTCATCTCAAAGCATAACTGAGGGAGAGTTCTAAGTAAAGCAAGTGACTAAGAGCCAGAAATTCCAATTCAAATATCCACTTAAAAATGGAAGAAGGAATCTGGAAGGAAATTTGAGAGACAACTTACTGAAGGCTCATTAACTCAAAAGCAAACACAAACCACCCCTGTGGGATGAACTGTAATTTAAAATTTTAATTGTGAAGAATGTACAGAGAAGAAAATCTCTATGCTCTCTTCTAGGAAAGCATTATAGCTACCCTGAGTGACAGGAGAATCTGTTATAAATACTTCAGTGTCTAATGGTGCTCTAAGCTTGCTCTCTGATCATAGTTCCAGTGGAAATGTAAAACAGATGTTCACCTCTTTTGTCTGACAATCCTGTGTATATCTGGGCTGAAGACTGATATTAAAGCCCCCGCATGTAGCACAGTGTTTAGCACAACATAGTGCCCTCCCTAAATGTCTGTGGAAGTGGATGGATGGAGTCAGGTTTCTCTCAGAAACTGTCTCCTTTGAAGCTTATCTAAGGAATCACCTTGTTGCACCTTGCAAGACCGTAAAATGAATATACTCATATGCTCAATCTATTTCCCTAAACTAAGACCTTATCTTAAACACTGACAATTCCTGGGTTGGACATTATTTTGGTAACAATTTATCTTAAATACAAGGTTTTCCTTACTTTTGTATCTTTGATGCTTAGTGTACTGCCCAGCACGTAGAAGGCATACAAACACCGTAAGCTCAAAGAACGACCATTCAGTTCTAAAAGTTGCGATGGATTGTAATGCCGGAAAACACTCTAACGAAATGAAGGCATTTTCTATATGCCAAAGCATTAAGGACATCACAATCATTCATTTCAATATCCTTTCAAATCATTAAACTATCAAACAAAATAAATTTTAATTTAACATTTATCTTTCCTTGAAATGATGATACTCAAAATGATAAAAACAAAAGCAAAAAAAAAGAAAAGAAACTGCAGAAGAAGTAGAAGCAGCTACTTTGGAAATGAATAATATTACTTAGAGGATGGAATTCAGTATGCAGCTCTGGCGTGCACCTGGTCTTGCCACTTATTAACTGGGTGATCATGGGCAAGCTCAGCCTCAGCATTCTCACCTATTAAACAGAGATATTTCAGGGAAGACTTACATGAATTAAATCATGATTCATAGTTCCTCACATGAAATAAGTATTCAATAAATGAAGGTCATTATCAGCAATTTTGGTTTTCTTCTTAGAAACTGGAGAGAAGAGGCTGGATTTAAGAGCTCCAAGCCTTCCCTAGACAGAAGGGGTTATGGCGTCTTTTATACTCTGACATCCTGACATCTGATATCCTGTCTCCTCATACCTGTGGGACAGGAGAGCTAACATGTCTTCTCTACCTTTAAGTAGAAAATGTATAGGACTTTGTGAAGGGTTAGATGCAGAGAACAAAGGAGAATGAAGACCCGAGGAGGAATCCAGGCTTCTGGCTTGGCAACTGGATGAGATGCCTGTGGCATACCAGATATAGTTTTGGTTGCCAGGGGTATAGAGGTAAATAAGACATGTTGGATAGCTCTTTCCCAACGTGTCTTACTTCTTACCTCTATCTCAAACAGGTAGAAAAATGGCTGTCAGAGTATAGTCGATGCAACAACGGGTTCTGTCTGGATGAGTACAGAAAAGCTTCCCAGGAGAGAGAACATTTGAGAGGTTGGGTGGGGAATTGAGGAAGCAAGAAAATGAGCCACTTTAAGGTTGGAGGAAAAGGAGACGGGACTTGAAAGAGTTCTTTCCTAATGGTCTTTGTTTTCTTGGAGGAGAAGGCTAAATAACTTGTTGAAATGAAGGTAGGCAGGAGTGGGTGGGCAACCTGGACACACGTGGTAAAGATTTAAAATAGCCACTGTAAGGAAAGAGAAGGGGACTGTCTAGGGAAAAGAGAAAGGCCTGCTGAGGATGAGGCACCAGGTTCTGCATGCACCCGAAAGCCGGGGACCTGAGGCGGTATCTGTCAGGAGGACCACTGCGATTTTGTCCAGCAGCCCGTGGCACTCCTGGAGCAGGGCTATGAAAAACCAGGGGCTGGATCACACATGTGCTTACCTAACATTCACTAGATTAAATGATAAAAATCAAAGTAGGTTCCTTCATTTCTAACAGAGGGGTTTGGAGATCCTTAGTATTCAGCTCCGTAGGGAATACAGACAGAATATGGGGTTTGTACCCCGACTTACCACTGTGCGCTTTCTCTGCTAACACTTAAGCCAGTGCTTGAGTGGACAGTGGTTCTGCTTGTCGGCTCTTCAGTCCAGAGAGGCTGACCTGGGTCTAAGGCAGGGACGGGCAGGTCAGCGCCATTGCTGACCAGGACTATGGGAATGTCTGAGGCAACAATATACTGCTCCTCAGGAGGAAGAGGGGCCGTGGGAGGAGCCCCAGGGAGCAGAGGGACTGCAGACTTGGATTTGCCTGCGTTCTGCTCCTCGGCCCTAGGGACAGTCTGCTCCGGTTTGAGGCTTTGCACGCTGGTCCCTGGAGGCTCTCCTTTAAGGTCGGACACACTAGAAGCGGTTGCCTCTGAGGATGGTCGAGACGGCTGTTTGCCAGGTTTTTTCTTGCCCTTTGTGGTGCCCACTGTCCCTGTTTTGCTAGAAACTGTCTCCTTTGAAGCTTTGGGACGAGATGAGGTGGAGGAAGTAGATGGTGAAGCTGATGCTTTGGAGCCAGTTGGTTTTTTTGAATGGGAGGAACCAGCTAGAATGGAGAGATTTTGCATTAGAAGTCAGAGAAGACAACACTTTAAAAAAAAACAAGTAAGCAGCAATTATCAATGACAATGTTCCCTTTAAAATGTTAACATTTATTGAATAAAAAAAAATAGGCTAATAATAATAATGGCTTGATTTTATGCCCCCTTCCTGCCTCCACTCTAAGAGGAAGCTGGTGATGCTTACAGCAAAACCCTCAGAGATGAGAGTCCCTTGTCTTCTCCCTTGTCTAGTCTTTAGTAGGGCCAGATGGAGGGAAATCCTCAGCTCCTTTTTCTGTGGGTCACCTGAAAAAGTCCCTCTATACTCCAAAGAAGGAACATGACGGTGTGGTGAGCACAATACTAGCAGCTGCCCGGGTACAGGATAAGATTAGGCTCATCACAAATTCCACTTGTTCTCTGATGTCTTTCTGAGGATGGCGCGGCCCGTATTCAGAAGAGAATTATGTATCATCAGCTCCCTTCTGGACTGAGAACAAATTTACTCATCTTATTGCTACAAGAGGGAACTCCAAACCAGCTACCCCCATGGCTTCAGAGAGAGCAGCCTGCCATGTTGGCTACCTGCAGTGGTGACGGGGCAGAGTGAAAACACAGGGTCACATATGAAAGACAAGTCCCCTTTGAAACGCCAAAAGGCAAAATTTTTTCTTTTTGTAACTAAACGGGTAGCATCTGAATAATGTGAAGGCAAATGGCCTTTTCAGATTTTCTGAAAAGCTTCACATTTCCCATCTTCCTCACCACTTAGGTTCCAGGAGGGTCTTCACCAGATCGCTGTGGTGTATTTGCCTACTTCTGGATAGGCCTGCCTTCAACCAAACCATTCTCAGGAAAGAGAACAAAAAAAAGGCCTAACTCTTCTTTTCTTGATACCGTCTTAGGAAATACATTTAAACTCCTATGAGAATACTCTTTTGTTTCATGATCGTTACGAACTATGCATTTCTAATTGCTTCTTCTGTAATGATATCACACATTCTTTTTGTGGGGGATTAAATTATCTTCCACAGAACTATTAGAAAATATCTTGTTAGTTCGTGGAGCCAATCCACATTGAATACAGATGTTGTTATAACTCACCTCTGGTAATAACTATTGAAGTCAATTGGGAAAGTCAAGAGATAGAGACAAAAGAACAGACACTGAGATGTATGACTTCATCAATTCTACTATCCTAAAAGAAAGCCCATCTCACTTGGTCCAAGATCCGAGAAGCCTCTGTGCCTTGGGGTCTTTATTATTTTAGAAACATATAATCACTAGAACTCCATTCCCGCAAGTCTGCCTATTAATACTACTTCTTTGAAATTAACAATCTTCACTTGCTTATAAGAAATGTATTATGCATGCTTCTACAATCTAAGGCCATTCTAAATTTATTTTTTACAACAAAGAGGCTAAGGATTTGATGTCTAAACATGTTCAATTATTTTCTTAGATAAATTGACAGAATCCTTTCCACACGTCAATTCTAATAGTTTTTTTTTTTTTTTTAGAACATTCTTTTCTAACAGCATAAGTTAACTTGAGTCTCAATTAGGGAAAAAGACAAATTTTTCAATGCCTGGGGTGCAAAATCAAGCCATGTTATTCTATTTTTCTTTAAGTATCTTCTAAAATGATAGGACTTTGTTGAAATAAACCATGTTACTTAAGTTATCTTGGATTAAGGCCGTGACTAAAAAAAGATGTGAAATTTCTCCTCAGTTAAGTACTTTGCTGCTATACAGTGGGAAACAATGAGAAAGAAAAAAATACAGGAGATTTTCCCTTACATCACTGCTAAAGCAGTTGAAAAGCAAAGCTGGTATCTGATTATCTGGAGGTCTCTACTAACTCAGTAATAGAAGAAGAATCTTAACTGGTAACTTATTTAAAAACTTAAAACATCTGACTGAAAAAATTAAGAGCAGTATTTGAAGTGCCTTTTCCAGAAGGTCATCACTACTCCAATGAAACAAAGTTACCATGTAGAAAGTTCTATATATGTTTACAAATGGAGTATCAGTTGGATTCTCAAGGAGTTGTATCAATATTTGATAAAAGCATCCTTACCCAATGGGCTTGTTGGTAACTTCAGTGCAACCCCTGTTTCTCTGTGGTAGACCCAACAATAGCAACATTCTTATCTGTACTTTGGGCCAGTTGGACCTCTTTTAAATACAATGAATAACATGACTGTACTGTATTATTCTCTTAGGAACATCTGGAGTCTGTAAATAAATCTTCAAGTAAAATATCTGGAAATAACTCCAAATCTCTCATGAAAGTTGTCCCCTGTCCTGGCCTTAATCACCAGCTTTCTTCTGAGAGAATAAAGACAGAGTTCAGGCTGAGTCAGTGGTGAGCTGCTCCATGTGGGGCATGAGGAAGTAGGGAAGTTTGTGTAAGGCAGGGTCTTCATTCCTAAGGACAAGGAGATAGTTTGGGGCTGTTCTTTAAGAAGTGGATCAGTGCCTGCCTCACTTAAAGCACTGCTCCAAGGGTTTGTTTTGCTACGCAGTCTGGGAAACAAGGACACCAACGAGAATGGATGCGGATGCTGAACGCAGACATGTAAGCAGCTGTCCTTGTGGAAATGCCTATAGGCACTGTTGACACAGCATTCTGGGACATTTCATTTCAGAGAGGATTAGAGGAGACCCAGACACTCAGGGCCAAAGGCCAAAGAGAGGAACATGGGGGCAGACATCTATCTTGTCAATGAAGCCACTCCTTGAAACTGAGCATGTGGGTATAAATGACAGGGAAGGGAAAAGACCAATCCCAAGGCATATCCTGTATCCACTTGTGAGGAAGTTGCTGCTGATTTTAAGGAAAATCAGGTTTGCTATAATACAGAATTTTTATGCATGTTAATGGGAAAAAGTAAAAAAGCCAGTCAGCATGTATACTTTGATTATTGTCCTTTTGAAAGCTGGATGACATGGCAGGCTTCTTTATTCCACTTCATGATGAGATAGGGAGCTCCACTTTGCATTAAACATATCTGAATTGAAAGGACAGCTGGACACACATTACATGAAGCTATTGTGTAACAAAAACACTCCCAGTGATTTGTAATAGTGACATGTAACCACACTGCCAGGCTTCTTCTCCTTACAACACACAGAAGTTGGGGAGGCGTGGGGGAGTGTTAACTCTGATCTCCAGTAGAATAGCTGTGACTCCAGCGGAGAGGCTGACCCGAGTGATAAGAGCCCTTTGTTATTTGTTAGTAGAAAAATGACTACTATGAATGTGGAGATTTAAGACATTGAGATCCAGCCAATATGTCAAAGAAGTAAATACCATTTTCTAATGTGCAAACATAAGATATTTTTAAAGAAAACCCACGCCAAAAAGCCACTCATAAACTTAAACAGGCAGAAGGCCAGTCGATGTCCAAACAATGCCTTATTAGATCGCCATTCATCAGGCACACTACTCCCTGTATCCTACTGGTTCTTGTACAGATAGTGGATACTCAGCCTAAAAGAGGTCTATGCACCCCAAAACCAATGAGATCAAACTAATCAACTGGCTGACTTTCCTTTAGTAGAGAAACAAAGGAATCTCCTGTGCATTCTCAATGTCAAAGCTGAATCCACTGGGGTTACACTGCAAGACACCAGACACCAAAAAGGCCATCATTCCTAGAAGCAGCAATCAGCCCCACCCCAGAGCTGAGCACCCTAAGACTCAGGCCTACAGGGGGCATACTCACCAGCCTCTCGGGGCGTGTTTCGGCTTGTTGGCTTGGGTGGAGGGATGGGGGCCTGCTTACCAGGAGCCTTGGTAATTTTTTTAATAGGAGGCACTTCGTCACCCTTGGGGCCAGCCCCAGCAGCGGCCCCTTTTGGAGACACAGGTGTTTTTTTGGGCTTAGGTTTGGGTTTAGGCTTAGGAAGAGCTGGAGGAGGCGGAGCAGGAGCTGCCGGTGTTTCAGAGTGGTTTTCAGTGTTCTCTATAAATGAGAAAGTGAACAGAAGCAGACTGATACAGACACACACCATAGAAGGAGTAGGAGCAAGACATACAGTGACACTGATACAAAATGTGCTTAGCCCTTGGGAAACAGTGGTGTCCTGCACCAGAGAAAGCAAACTTTGGGGTAGAAAGGATCAAAGGTACAATGGCTGAAAGTCAAACTGGGGTGTGTTCTCCAGGTACATGAATCACTCCTGTGAAAACAGGTTTGCACAAGTCAGTCTGATGAAGTCAGGCTGATGGGTATAGATGTCCACCATCTGGGCCCAAGACTGCCAGCCTTGAATCAGTGGTTGCTGAATGATGACACGGGCAGGAATGCTAAATTTAAATCTCACAAAAGAGTGGCAGATGCACTGTTACACACACGAGCAAGGAGTGAGGACTGACAGTGCAGAGATGACTGGACACTGAGCTTCAGCACTTTGTCTCAGGGGAACTCAGCCCCACCAGCCTGAAAGGGATCTGAGCTCTGTCTCATTATGGTCAAAAATCAGGCATTTCCTCAGTAAGCTAAGGGAGACTCTGTAGAATCTTTTACAGGAAGCACAATGCACTGCCGAATAAACTGTTTCCTACTATGAAAATCACCTCAAGCTCTCCTGGTAGACCAGGGCAGCTTCCTGTTTCACAGTAGCTTCCTCTGACCTTTTCAGTGTCACACGAGAGGTAGAGAGGGCACAGAATCAAAAAAATATCAAATTTTGCTTTGTAATGTAAACACAAGTAACAATTTTAAAAAGCAAAGGTTAAAATTCATAAAAAAAATTCATACCTAAGACTTCTAGCCCATCACAAAGTTTTGTATAACTAGAGGAGAAACAGTATTAAGTCTCTCATTATTGAAAATGGACATGCTGAATGTTCATTCATAGATTCACATCCATATGTTTTCTATGAGGGGCTGATTAAAATTTAAATAAATTAAAATCCAGTTCTGGTCCAAAGAGGTAAGCAGCATTTCTTTAAAAATGGAGCACAATAAAAAAACATAAGACAGTGTTAAGACAAGACTAAGCCTTTAGTGAATATATCCTTCTATTATTGAATGACCAAGTAAGGGTTTTAATATTAGAATGCATCACATTTTATTATTTCTTTTGTTTCATTTCTCATCCTAGTGAGTGTGAAGTAAAGACTCCCTGCCTTTTTACTATATACCATCAATCAACATATATAACTACCATAATGATTTAAGTTACAGTAGGCAACTAATTAAACTTTTATCCTCCCTCAGCCATGAAACCCACCATAGTTCCCTCCTGCCACTGAACTTATTTGTACTTACTGTCTGAGCTCCTTATTCAGTATTTATCAGAGGCTACTTTGTACATTTGCCTTTCTGTGTATACATCATGTCCTCTCAACTAAGCAGTGACTCTCCTAACCCATCTGGTCTGAACCAGAAGGTTCTTAATCACAAAGAGTCAGTTAGGGTTGAGAACAATGCAAATTGATGCACACCTAGAGTATTTTATTTTGATGTAGAACACATAAATATACATTGACTTGCTAGGCTTTTGACATAGGGCAGAGCCTATTCCTTAATACTTCTTTACAACAATCGGTATAAGATTAGCTTGCAGCATAACACCATGCATGGAGATCAAGGCCAGTAACACTGCCTGGGGTGACAGCCTGTCAAACTGGTCTGTAACACTTGGCATCTTAATTCTCCTTCATAATACAAATCTTGACAGGTCTTTTCCTCTCCTTTATGGCCACCACTGAGAGATCTTTCTTCTTTCTGCCTACGGTGTCAAATTCTAAAGTTAATACCCCCAAAGAATCCAGCTTCTGGGTTTGGGAAGGAGGAGATGTTCACCTCTGACGGTTGGGAATAACAATCCCTACCAGGCTGAAGATGCACACGGTGCAGACAAACTGTGTGGAAACGCATGGCCCACCCCACGATCTGTGAACCGTACCAGTTCTCTGTGTGTGCCTGCCATACAGCCAACATTTATGCTCGTTCTGGAGATTCCTGGGGGGCGGGGGTGTGCACACAAACAATATGCTTTCCTGACTAAATTATAAATTCCTTTTGTCTGGAATTTTATATCCCATCAAACACAATGCTTTAAAAACCGGAGCTATTCAGTGAATGCGTCTGATTGGTTGCTAGTTATTAACACACACCTTAGAACAAAATCAAAACCCTCACAGGTATCCCCTATTTCCAAAAGTTCACTTTAATTTTACAAGACCTGCATTAGTACCTGTTTTGCTAACCGAAAGAAATCCAAAGATTTCTGCTTTTACCAAAAAAGGTTAAAAGTGAAAATGGTGCCCAGCGTCTGTTTTGCAGGGAGCTGATACAGAGGCAGCGTGCACTCCAACAGCAAGGGGTGGCCCCGCCAAGCTCCTTCCCCAGAACTATGCTTGGCATCTCAGCATCGAGCCCCAGAGCTATGAACTGTGTCTCTATAGGCAGCTGTGCTTTATCTCAATTTATTTTGTGAATCCATTAGCAAAATGTGTCCTAAAGTATCAGAAAAGCCTAAGAGGTTATTTTTTGGGTTTGGAAATGCTAAAAAATTTCCCACATAAATTAATAGTGATCACTTAACTTTATACCGTTTTTGCTTAAGTAAGTTTTCATAGAAACTCTCTTCTTTTAAGAAGAAGACCTATAGTTGTACCTGGAGGATGTGAATTAAGCTGCATTTTTTATTATTGCCATATGATTGAAGACATGATATAAACGGCTAGTGTATTCTATTTTCCAAAGGAGGTTAAGAAAGGGCTGCCTACTCCCTCTGGCTTGATAAGGATACTGCTTCACAACAACACAGTCTGGAAGACAGCTGTTTACTCTGTTTCCAAGTTTGGTTCCTTCCACCAGAGGGTGGGTTCAACTCAACAACCCTTAGAGCAAACCTGACACCTGCCTATGGTCTGAGCCTTGCCTAGAATGCACTTCTGCCCCTGTTCTTTTCCTCCCCTGACCACTGCTTGTCTCCTTCAGATCTCAGTTTGGAAATATCCTCCTGTGGAAAATAATTTTGGCTCCTGTTGCCAGCTCCCCAGGCTGCTGTATTCAGCCCTTCCAGGGTATTTTACATCTTGTGTTGCGATTGTGTGCATGCTGGTCTCCTGTAGGCCCTCATATGCTGGAAGGCAAAGGCCATTTCTCATTCACCACTCTCTTTCTGGCCCCCAGGAGAGTCTTAGCCATGGTGGACCCTCATTATTATTTGTGAAACAAGTACATGTAAGTCACTTGTTACTTCACTGAAAGGTCTGTATAATTAACCTCAGTAGAAATAATATCAAATAATTTTCATATTTCTCCTATTGAATACCAAGCTATATATAACAGACTGTAAAACAGTTTTTCTGCCCCTTATATATTTAAGGGCATTTGCTGAGAACAAATAATGTGAAACTAAAAGACCTGAGGCCTTAAGGAAAAAGCCTGCATTGTTAGGCAGAGAAGGCCCCAGACCAATGTACCAACTTCAGATGCAGGTGCCTTGTGAGCTCCAGGACCACTCAGGGGTCCTGGGCAGAACCTACCCACAGAGCAGGGTAAAGGGTAAAAAAACTTGCCATTTATTTTGTTTTCTTTGACACTGTTGCAAATATTAAAGTGCTGACATATTGTCTTAAAAAGAGATGTAAGCATCTGGGACTTTAAAGGCATGTGATACAGTTTTGCAAATATTACCAATTAACAGATGAAATATGCTTTTGGATAAGCTGCCTTAATGGGAAAGGAAGGGGCACACTGAACCCAAAATTAGGGTGAATTAAGAACATGGGGTGGTGGATTTGCGCAGTAGTGAGCTCCACCAGGGAGTGAGACCACAAAAGGGACAAAAGCCAAGTGAATCTTGTTTCTTAGGATTCAATGGTGCCTTTCCAGAGAAACAAATGGTTACCTTTGTTTATAAGGTATGTTCTATTTAACATAATACTATGTAATGTTACTTGTGGGTGACATTCAGTTTGCTCTCAGCAGGTGGTTCACACAGAATGCTTCCCCTCCCTGTCAGGGTGGTTCTGGGAGGTGCCCCGTCCACCCAGCCAGAGGGAGTCTAGGCCGCCCTCTTATTAGTGGTAGGACAGAAAGCTCAGCATCTCCATCTCCTCATGTACAGCCTAGCCAGGCAAGATGCTATCTTGGACCTTATTTGACCAAAAATAATTGAACGTACTAATTCTAAGTAAAGAGTAAGAAAGCAAAGAACCTCAAATATCCACGGACCTATGAGGTCTGGTATCTTTTTAGAACATAAAGGCCTGTTGGTTTAATTAACATAAAACTGTCAGCAACTCTTTATTAGGTTAATAAGGGAAACACTTCCTTTGAAGTTCGGCCAGTCTGCTGACTGACACTCTACACAAACCAGGCAAACACTGAAGATGACACTATTATATAACAGGGGATGTGATTCTTGAATATGAAGAAGGTTGTACCAGGGACAAAGCACAGATGGATTTGAAGTTTAACAGTCTGGTGAGACAGGACAGTTGCATTAAAAACAAAAAATCATTAAAATAATTGCATAATTACTTTTAAATGAATCCTCTAAAAATCTGTTGTTCTAGGAATAAATATTCCAGGAATATTATCATTAAAAATATTAGCTAATTTCTTGTTCTCAGTAATCTGTAAGTTTAACCAGAGCCCTTCAATGGAGTAAGACTAAGTAAAGCCCCATGAATACCATTCTTAATATTGAATAAAGCCAAAATAATAAATTTCCAATAGATTATTCACAGAGGCCTCTAAAATTTTAAAGGCTAATTTATATGCAAATAATAAAGGGTTAAGGGCTTCCAGAGAAGATGATTTTAAGTTACAATGTCTGTCAAATGCTCTTGCTCCCTTTGTCTTTGGAGGATTTGGGTCAAGAACAGATGAAGAGGAGTTTGCTTTCAGTAGTTTCTAATAGTTCTCCAAATGCCTACAGAACCCAAACTAGGTTTGACAAATTTCTGCCATCCAACTCAGAGGCAGACATTACAAAACAGGATATACAGTCTGTTTCCTGAGGATTCATTTCTGTGCTGCATGGATTCATCTCGAATCTCCCAATAAAGCCTTAGCTTGTGGGAGTTTCAGTTCAGGTTTGCATTAAGTACAAGGCTTGGAGGTTCCTTCATGTGATAGGCAGTGGTATGGAGAGGTAATCAATCAGGGACCAGGAAGTGGTGAATGATCTGGGAGTCCTTGACAGATGTGTATTTTGCAGGTGTCTCAATCTACCACAGCATATTCACTTTAGAAACCAAGGTCTTTAAAGAAGACTTCAGGGAACAGCACATTTGCCCTCTGGTACATTCTGGAATTTCCAATTATACAGGCAAGTCATGGAACAGAGGCTGTGACCAGTAGTCCCTGGCATCCCTGGGAACCATTTCTGGGTCTCTTTCAGAAATGTCTAGACCTGGCACTAAAACCTGCCATATTGGGTGTGTGGATGTCACCAGCCAAAGTCCCACTACTGGAGAGACAGTGCTGGGTGGCAAGAGTCATGTGGTGTGGAATTTCTCCATACAGAGCTGCTCCCAGCAGCCAGTTCTAATCAGCAGGGAGAGGTGTTCAGACTGATGGATTAAAAAAAAAAAAAAAAAGTATTGAGAAAAAGTTCCTGAGGAAAATATCATAGCCCCAGGCACCTTTAATAATGGAAGAGTCTACATATACTTTTTATTACCATTGACTAGTATTGTTAATAAAAGATTAATGACATGCTTCTAAAATGGATGCATCTACCTAAGAAAATCATTCTATTCCTCTTCACTAGTTATAATTTCTCTCTTCTATTTGTAAACCTCTCGACTGGTCTTAGATTCACTATTTGGAGCATAAGACTTATTTCTCAACACTGAGCTGTATTGAAGTAAAAGAACATGGGCTTTCTCTTGATTTTACCTTTCTTATCTTCTGCCTTTTCCTCCAGAGGTGGCGCTTTTTCAGCTACAGAGCCATTACCTTCTTCAGATTTTACTACATTTTCCTCTCGGGTAGGTTCCTCTCCGATGGGTATCATGTGCCCGTTTGAATTTTCAAAGTTAACTGTTACATCTCCATCTAAAATGGGGAAAGAAACACCTAGATGTCTAACTGGATGGCTTTCTTAAAACCCAGTTTTCCAGTTACTGGGACTGTAAGGTTCATGTTCATGTTTCAGCCCCGGGAAACAAATACAACCTGTACTGTTTCACCACGTCTCACTAAATCATTCATTCAGATGAAAGAGCCAGAAAATCCTTTGTCTTGGGAGGCAGGTGGCTATGGAGGGGTATCCACCTGCCATTTCAAAACAGTAGGAATGGTTATCCTAATTATCAAGTATTCCGGGCGGCAGAGTCCCTCTCTTCTCATGCTTAGGTTTTGCTGAATTTGTCATTCAGAAACTGTATGGTTAAAGGAGTAATCTGAAAAATGGAATCAACATTTTAACAAGTACCAAAAACAGAAGGTGAATGTAAATACACAAATAACATGAAATGTAATTACACATACAAATGATTAGAGGAAGAATATGAAAATTTCCAAGCACCATTGTCTCCAGAATACTACATCTATGATACGCTAACTTTACACAGTAATATAACTGTTCTTTTATATTCAGGGAAAGATGGTAACAAGGCTTATTTTATTTTCATTTTCTTATTTCTGGAAATATTAAAATACTCAGGTCATTGTTATAAATAACTGACCAAAAGCCTTTAAGCCTTCCTAACAGTAATTTGGAAACGTTAGTTGGGGGGGGGGGGAGCTGTAAGGAAAAAAGTAATTACAGAGGAATTTTTAAAAATCACAACTGAAAATAAAATATTTAATATGTTATCTAACTCATCAATAGTTTTAACTCCTGAACTTTCATAATTCCTAGCAGTTTCTAAAGTGAAAGAGGCTCTTCATAATCTCTTGATTTAGTAATATTTGAAAAGATTAGCACCTAGTTCTTATCTGGAAACTTTTAAGAGGCTTTGTATCATTATAAAAGAAAAATTAATAAACTGAAGTTTTGACATAGCAAACTTACAGAAATGCATGATTAGAGCTACCTTTACACAATTTTTGAGTGATCTTATTTTGTTGATCATTATAAAACAGAGACCATCTCCCAAATTTTCATTTAATATGACTGAACTGCTTTGGCTTTACAATAAAAGCCATTGGCTTTCCCAACAAAAACAGGCATGACATTTTAGTAAGTAAAATAAACATGGTATTATGTCATGTTCAAAAGAAAAAGCAATTGTTGCTTAGCCATATAACTTCCAAGAACCTGTAACTGGATTCCTATATAAAACTAAAATAGACAAAAATGGAATGCAATGCCATTGCAAAAAAATCTTAACTACTTCAATAAAATTAAGTCAATAATTTTCAAAGAGTATAGGTCTAACCAAAAAGAAATTAAAGGATTCTTGGTTCTTATTATTGGAGTCCAAGGAATTTGCTATAAAAAAAAAGAAGGGGAGACACAATATAATGTCCAGATATTAGACTCAAAAAAATAAAAACTAATATATGAATGGAAAATTCCACAGAAAATAGAAAACCACTTCTTTATATAAAAACCCTTGATTTTGGGATAACCCAAATACCAATTTATCTTTGTGTTCTCTGACTTTAATTGGTTACCAAAAAATGAAGTCCTGTTAATGACAATTTAATTTTATTTTAACCATTATTAAGTTAAAATTATTTAGTAGGTTAAATAACAGACTTTAAAATTTTAGAACCAAAAAAGCTAAAGTGAAAATTAAACAGCTGTGGCACAGGAAATTAGATTATTACATGATAGAAACAGTGGACAATGTGGAAATATACTTACTTTGAGATATAAAATAAAGCTAGTGCATATAAAAGTAACTGTAGAAAAAGAAGACAATTGTGATAAATAGAGAATTCAATAAAACAAAGGAGAACTGTAGTTATTAATAATCAATCAGTCAGAGTATTGAAAAGGTTTTCTAGTTCTTAGAATTAAAGTAAGTCCTTCACATAGTCTATGTATGTAAGTAAAATACATACATACATCCAGCAAAGGAAAGCCAGAGAAGATGGTTAGCCAGCCTGCAGGAGACATACAGTAAGAGGCTGAGCCAAATCTCGTGGGAGCTTTTGTATGCAAATGAACAAACAACTCACAAAAGAATTAATAAGCTTCAATAAGCTAAGAGATAAAGCATACACAGACATAAGTGGTTAAAGAAGCAAGTGAGTATTTGAGGGGTTTCCCTCTTCCTGGTAAGCAAGTATATTTGGGATACAGCTAACAGAGGAAGGGCTGAGGAGAAAATTGCTTATGACCAAAAGGTGAGGGACTCATGAGCAGGCTCCCCAGGACACCACGGGAGCAGAAGAACAGGCCTGGCATGCAGGCAGACACATCCACGTGCCGCCAAGTTGAAGCTATCACAGACTTCTCGGGAGAGAAGAGCAGTTGCTGATGTTTTAGACTAAAGTTAGATCTTGGTGTAAAAAAAGATAATCTGAAAGAAATAATAATGATAGCTCAGCCAGGAGTGAGTGTGTGGGGTGGGATGGGGTGAGGTCAAACCCAGGATAGCTAAAGGGATTTAAAAAGTCTGTCTGGCTCACTGAATAAAGGGAGTGATTGATGAGCCTTGTCAAGAGCTGAAACAAGGTCAAGATCAACACCGCACAGAACGCGTCCTCGCTGGCAGCAAAGAGGAGGCTGTCACCAAGCATGGCAGCTTCCAGTCTCGCTGGGGCTGAAGACAGACAGAAATTCTCAAGATAATTTTGGAAAAATGATGGAAAACTATTTTCTCCAGCCCTTGGCTGAAAAGAGGAAGGACTCTAACATACAATAGGCATTGATGGGAACTTCCAAGTATTAGGTAGTTTTTGTATAGCTCTATACAGGGAACTATATGCAAAAGGTAGGAAGTAAAATCAGGTACCTCATGAGTTCCCAAACATTAAACATGCTACATTACGTTAAAAATTGCTTTGTTCTTTTGTGTTTTAAAAGTTTTAATGTTCAGTCTGCAAAAGTTAAGTGAAAAGGTCAGTAGAGTCAGATTTCTGGGAAATAAGTATAGGAAATTGTAATCCATCATGCAAACAGCTTAACAGATTAGAAAGAATTAAAAAAATCAAGCAATACTAAGCATTTCTTTAAATGGAGCATTGCCACTTAGTTTCAGAAAAAGTAAACTCTTTTCTAGCTAAAACTTCTAACTGGACAAAAAAGAGGCTTTTAATCACTATCTTTAATACACATTAATGGTTTCAATCATACATTTTTTATAATTTTTTCTTTCTTTAACATATTTCTAAATAAGGGACGCCAAACCAGAGTGTGTTGGCTTACCCTGTAAAGGTGACGGCTCAGCATTCAGCTTTCAGTAAGATTTGTAATTGTTCTACTGCCTCCAGCGAGATTAGAGAGACAAATTTTGATACTGTAAGCCCACCTTCCAGTTATAGAAATGTTAGGGATGTGCATTTTTTTGTTTTGACAAGCCCCAGATAGGAAGTAAATAGCTTCAAGGTAACAGAAAATTAGGGAAAATATAAAGTACAATCATAAAATAGAGTGAGAAAAGTACAGTAGGTGAGAAGATGAAGTAAAATACCTAAAATTATAAGGGCTCAAAAATGGTTTTATTCACTCCTACTTTCTTTGAAGCAACAGTAAAATACTAAAAGCATCTCCCAGCTCTACTCTGGAGATAGTCAGATGTTGAACAAAGCATGTCATTTGAATTTATGAAGTAAATGCTAAAAGATGTTAAGTTGTTGGCCAGGAACGTATATCAGGAAATGAGAAATACTATTATTTCAATTCCAAATTAATAGCATTTTATTTGTTCCCATGAAAATACAATATAACTACTTTACCCCAATAAATGTTCAGGGGATAGGATGGGGGGAAACTTGAGGTAAACCAACGACATTGCAAAAAAAATTTAATTGTAGTGGGGACAATGAAAATTACTCAATAATATTTATTTGGAGAAATAACCCATTTTGGTGTTTTGAGGGTCTAGCCAGTTTCTTTCTAATCCTTGTCTTTTTGAGCAAGACTGCCACTTGGGAGGATCAAGAAAAAAAGGAAAGGAGAGGAAAAAAAATACTTGGAAATAATAATCTTCAGCGAAAAGGTGAGAGACAACTAGATTCAAAGAAATGAAAAGTGAACAATCCTGGGGAAAATACTTGAGAGAATGCATAAAGCAGATTAATTTAATTTGCCCATTCGTGCTTACTGATTGTACATTTGAGAGTATCAAGAGGTATATTTACCATCTCTTTTCTCTCTCGTTTTTTTTACTGGTAGACTTAAGAGACCAAAAAGGCATGAGTCAAGCTGAAACTTCACATTTACTCAAGCAGTTGAGTTAACTTGTCGAGAAGGATTGAAGCTCAAGAACAGAGATGAGAAATCCTGTAAGCCATTGTATCTTATCTGAATCTCCAGCCACAGTGTACCTTTGCAGAGCTTTAGGTTTAGAATGACATATGGTGAAGGACTCACCAGAAAGGTCATTGGCTTTCTTTTCTAGATACCTTAGCTTCTCTGCAGCCAACAAAGGCATTTGGAATTAAAGCAAGACTTCTTGGAGCATGGTACTCACTGCTTTAGCTCCCAAAGACCATGATCATCTTACATTTCAAAAGAAAATGAAAGAAAGACTAAAGAATGAAGGATCAAATTATTTTAAATGTATGATTAATTTCCTCACCTTGATCAGGCAATTCCTTAAGAACTCCCCTTCTTATCAGCTCCTCTCTACTTTGTCTTGTGGATATCTTCCTTTCTAATACTTTTAAAAAGAATAAGCACAAGTAAGAATCAAGTCAAGGCTTAAAATAATTATGAAAAACATTCCAAGTAGAATCGAACACATTCATTCTCTTCACTGGAGGGCTCAAACACCAGTTTTTCTAGTTGCCTAGCAAAACATGTGATCGAAGTCAACATAATGAGGACAAGGGCAGATGACTCCAGCCCATGACCTAAAACCCCGTCACCTCATCTTTCAAATGATGGTGTTTGGTCAAGAACCCAGACCCATTACTTCATATCAAGTAGAGCACAAAGGCTACTTCACACTTTGAAATATTCCTTTATTTAGTAATGCATTCTAAAGTGTAGGCTTCTGTGAAAATGCAGTGCATGCAAATGTTATATATGCTTACATTGAAAATTTTATTAAATATTCAGTATTTCAGGTAACTCATCTGGACGCTAGAGAAGGGGTTACTTTTCCAATGTTTTCTCTCTCATAGCCACAATTACAAAGCCCAACATATCAGATTTCTGTACTCTTTTTCTTGCCATACTCAAAACTTCTATTCTGGTATATCTCCTAATAAATTCCAAGTCTTAGGAGGATGGAATAAAGCCATGCTTTCACAGTAAAAGGATGGGAATCTCAATACTGCTTCTTTCCTCTGGAAAAATCTAAATTTCTACTACAATTTCAGAGTGGAACTTAGTTGCTCAGGGTGGGACTTCAATAGTATTCACCTTGTATGTGTATAATATTAGTTCCTGAACCCTGTATGTCTATGCAACTGCTAATTCCATTTTCCACTTTCAGGGCCAAAAAAGTGGGTCAAATTAGTACAGTCATGTTATCTATAAATACTTTGATCCAACAACCCCCAAAGTTGTGTTTTGCAGAACTCTCTGCCCTCTGGATTCCCTGTTCAAAAAAGTATCTTGATAGAGCCAAAAAGGGACGCAGAAGGGGGCTATGACTCTTTGGGGAGAAGGAAAGGTACCTTGGTAGAGACTGGGTAACCACAGGAGGATTTTATTCTGACTCTCCCAAATTCCTCCTCCTGGCCTCATAATCTGCAAATACTGGAGCCACCCTGGACAACATCATTTCAAGAACCATTAAACCCCAATACCCCAATCTGTGCCCTGATACATACAAACAGAGCTCATGATAACATTAAGAATGTAGGGATTTTTTGGGGTGCTCCAGATGGCCTGCAGCAAGGACACTTTGAACAGAGACAGGGGACAGGGCCGTGCCTTGGACCAGGAGATTTGTATTAAGTAGCTGAAAGGCTTCAATAAGGGTTTAGTAGTGGTTATGAGCCCCAGAATAGCAATACTTACTCTCTCTTGAAGAAAATAGTTTTTTTTTCCTGTCTGATAACTAGGAATTACGCATTCGCTTTTAATCCTGGTGGCCAGAAATGTCAGTGAAACTTGACACATAACACAGATATCATATGACAATTCATAGATGAAATCTGTTTCTTCCTTCTCAGCATCCTGACTTCATTTATATTTTATTTATAACATATGTGCTCTTTGTTCTAAGTTTCATCAAGCCTTTTTGGGGGGCACAGAATCAGAATGTAAACAAACAAGACCATGAATGAATGAAAGAGGAAATGAATGAATGGTCAAAAGCATGATAATTATCATCTTACTGGTTCAAATGAAGACACACACAGAACCCTCCTGTCTTCCTTTAGATCATCCACCCATCTGCTCGCCATCCTCCCCCCAGAAGTAATTCACACAGCTCACTTAAACATTGGTGATTTCCATGGATAAAGTTAACTGGGTGTGGGGGCCTGGACGGAGCTGTGCTCTCACATGAGGTCTCTCAGGAAAAGAGTGCTGTGCTTGAAACACAGCTTCAATCTGCCCAAGCTTCTGGCAAAGAGGAGAGAAGCCACCAGCCTGGGAGGCCAAACGCCACCCACAATGACGCTGTGGACACCACTGAGATGATACAGGTGGTTCGGAAGGGCCCCTGGCCACTGAAGTCTCCCAGGGATTGTGCAAAGCCATTCACGCTGGCCTGGCTCTGAGGGCATTTGGCCCCACTCCTGGGGTGGGCTCCGAAATGCCAGGCTGGGTGCCACTAAGCTTAAGTTTGCAGGTGGCAACCTCAAGAACAAGTGCCATGGGGCCCGGGCATCAGGCCACATTCTGGAAAACCAAATGCACGGCGAGTTAGAACTGTCGCTGCAGTGGTCTGACCCTTGCCCTTCGGAAGCAGAGCATATTGTTGTTTGCTGCTTCTATAAAGTGGCCTGAACACAAAACAACTGTCGGGAGTCCTGGATTCTTGTCCCAGAACTTCCACAACTAGTGTTGTGACATTGGGCAGTCTCTTTAAGTCCCAGGGCTTCTGATCTGTCAACTGTAAATTGAGGGATGAGATTCAACGATCACTAGAGGACAGCTCGTTCAGCTCAAATGCTGTGTGAATCCATATCATTAATCAAAGCCATTCTGTAATCTCTGCTTTGGGCACCTTTAAAAGGTTTCATTTTTGCACTAAAAAATCATCTGAGAGCCTGGGACACATCCCGTTTTCGTTTCTGCCTTTCCCTCATGGATCCCAGAGGATGCTTTAGCTTAAGTTTCTTGTTGCTTTAATTCTAACTTAACACCAGCTGAAATTCCCTCCTCTCTTTTTCCTTGTAAATTCTGGAGCTTTGAAGCCACAGTTTGGCTTCCTGCCAAGAATCAAAACTGACAGCTTTGTTCTCTTGCCCCACCTCCTATAAACGGGTCCTGATAGGAAAATGCCTCCGGCTATTTGTTTGGTCTTCGGCTGAGTGCATTTTTAACACACAGTGCAGACAGCTATGTACGGGACCAATGAGAACAAACTGCAGGCGACTGCATGGAAGGTATGTGCCAGGGCACAAAGTTCCACCCACTGTTCTCCCAGAAGAACAAGTATCTCACTCTTGACCTTTTAAAATATGTTTATATAGTGTCTGTATGTTTGCAGAGCACATTCACTGGACACTTTTTCATAGGCTCAGAAGTGTTTTGCCCTGGAATGAATCTAAGAGGTCATCTTAGTCCGACATGCTGCACAGAGCAGTCTTCAGGAACATTCCTGAGATGTGCTCACCTGCTTGAAAACATTCCAAGCCAGGATGGCCCCTCTAAAACACAGTCCACTCCAGTTACCCCCATTTAGGAAGGTATTCCTCACGAGGAGTCAAAATCACATTTCCTGTAACTTCCGCACATTAATCAAACCCAAGCTCCCCATAGCTCTGAACTAAAGCCACCTGTGAGTGGAAAGCAGCCTGAGTTCGCTCTGTTCACGGAGAGCAAAGCAAGTTATTGAAGCATCCGAGAACCTGAAGCCAAGTATCCCACCAGCCACTCTGACTCTGAGGCTCACTTGAATCTGCAACAGCAGCAATAATGCTGGGGGTCTCACTTATGGCTGTGACACAACCGAAACATGGCAGGAAAGACACTTGGCAGGGCACAGGTCACCGGATGTCACAGCTAGGTCTCTCCATGGAAAGCACTGTCACCAGCTGAGTGGGCGGCTCATGGTTACTCACTTTTATCCCAAGTGAGAAGATGCTGGTTTTTTTCATCAAGATCAAGCAAAGCTGTGATTTGTTTCACTCCCTGCATAGAGTCAGTTAAAGTTCTGACAGTTTGATCCTGATTACAACATTCTTCTTCTAAGAGGCTAAAGAAGCATTTTGCCACGTCTTTCTGACTTCATGCTTACACTAGGGTTTTTCAGGTGTTTGAAAAGGACCTACTTTCTAAAAACTTCCCAATGGCTGTCCATCCCACTTGACATCTCAGCTCCTGGGCATGGTCTTTACAGTGCCCCGGGAGGCTGGCCCTCCCCCCATCGGATCCTCTCCTAACCGCTCTTTCCTAGCTCTCTCTTCTCTCTTCTCATCTGTGGGGCCCCACACAGTGGCCTCTGTCCTTCCCGGGACACAATTCCCCAGACGTCTGTGCTGGGCTCATTCCATCACCTCCTTCAAGTCTTTGCTCAACAATCAGCTGACTAGAAATCCCTTTCTTGCATACCCAGTGTAGAGCAGCTTGTTCTCCTTCCTGTCTTTATCCTCCTTCTTACCCTGCAAAATATGCCATCCCCTCCTCACATGGGACCTACCACTTCACGGAAGTGTAGTCTTCATGAGAACCAACTGCTGTGTCCCTAACAGTGCCTTGCAGGTTGTTGGCACTTAGAAAATGTGTATTTGTTGAATAAGTGAATAAAAGAAAACAGGCTAATAATGACAATGGTTTTATTTTCTGCCCCTTCCCCACTGCCAATCTCAGAGCAAACGAGGCTTGTGGCAAAACTCTAAGAACAAGAGTCCTCTGTCTTCTCTCCAGGCTCTGCTGCTTGGCTGCACCAGCCAAAGGGAAAATCCTCAGCTCTCTGTCCTAAGGCTCATTTGAAAAAGTCTCTGTATGCTCTGAAGAAGGGAGGTCATAGTGTGTAGAGGACA
This sequence comes from Manis pentadactyla, assembly GCF_030020395.1. Lineage (NCBI taxonomy): Eukaryota > Metazoa > Chordata > Mammalia > Pholidota > Manidae > Manis > Manis pentadactyla. The sequence continues at coordinate 48,519,819 of NC_080030.1, forward strand.
GACACCAGCCAACTAGCAGGGTGAAGCACACGACAGGGCTCATCATACATTTTAAATGATTTATGATGTCTTTCTGGGCATGGAGCCTGCATTCAGGAGAGGAGACTGGGGCATATGCCACCAACTCCTTCCTGTGGCTGTATGGCCAGGATTTTATACTGCTTTGGAAGTATCCATGAAACTAAATCTTGCGTTCAACAAGCCACTTGTGTTTTCGTTTGGCAAAGAAAAAGAGTCCGAATTCTCAATTCTAACACCATTTAAGACAGAATAAAATACAAGAGCAAATAGAAGACTATTAAATAGGCATACATGCTATCTTCTTGGTTCTGAGTACTGAATGGCCTTACTGTAAAACTGTGACAGAAACACAGAACACTTGTCTTGTGTTGAAAGTGTTCACTAAGAGCCTGGCTTGGCTTTACCTCTCCACAGTAACAGTTACAGAAAACACAATGTCAAGAAATGGTCTCCTTTTTAGAAGACCCTTCCCTAAGGCACAGCTAAGTCATTTAGAGAAACAACTACCAAAATGCCACTCAACAGGACATTTGCAAACACCTTCCAAAACATCTCAAGAATGAAAGGCAGAGAAATAAAGTCAACATCCCCACCTAGAAACCTCAGGGGTCTGGCCATTTTCTTGTTTATCTATGCCACTCCCCTACTCAAAAATCCTCTGGCCCACAGAGCCAGCTGAACTCCTCAGAACAGCAGCCAACCTTTACAACTGGCCCCAATGCAACATTCTCCTGCTCCCTGTGGTTCATCTTAATTTTCACAAGCCCCGTGGTAAAGTCAGACATACACCTGGTCATTTCCTACACACTTCCTGCACCTCCTCAGCTCCATTCTGTCGCTGTTTTTCCCTCCTAGAACCAGGCTGTTGTCCTACCCCTCTCTGGTGAGATCCTTCTAGAACTACAAGTCCTCCTCAAACAGTGCATCATGCATGGCGGCTTCACAATTCCCCTTGGTTAGAATTAACAATTACTCTGTTCTCTTAAAAGCACTACTAAGTAACCTCTCTGTGCCTCAGCTTTCTCATCCACAAAATGGGATAATAGCTGCTATCTTTCTGGTTCTTTAGGAGACTGAGTTAAAAAGCAAGGGAAGTATGTGTAGACCAGTACCTAGAATCTAGAGAGCATTAAAAAACAAGTCAGCTACTACTATTATTTCTGTTATAGCACTCGCTGTATTTTTCATTGCTACATGTGTACACAGTTGCACGTTCACATGACTCTAGTCTGAGCCCTCTGCAGGATGTCTTGTTTATCATTTCATCCCCATAATGCCAAAAATAATATATTGTACAGAGTACACACTGTGCACTTAAGTTTTTGTTTTGTTTTGTTTTTTCTTCTGTGGGAAGGGAGGGAAGGTGTGTCTAGTGCCCTTTTCTACTTATTTTAGAAACAAGCCTTCCTGATACTTAGCCTTTGAGCAACCACCTCCTCCCTTAGTCCATGTTATTTGTATGTGGCTAAATCCAACCCTGGGCTCTAGGGTTCCCTGGCTTATCCCATCAGAGCCCAGGATCTTTCTGGCACTGATGATTGGTTCAGAGAGAGGGCTGCATCCAAGTTGTACCAGTGAGATATAAACCCAAGAATTTTCCTGAAACAACAAAAAAAGAATGCTTTCTCTTTCTTCTGGACCTATTAAAACTGGCTGAATAGGAGCCTAGAGCTGCTAGTAGTCACTTTGCCTCCACAAATGGAGAGAGAAGTTTTGCTTTTCTTTTTTTAAAAGCCAATATAGAGGAACAGAGACTCAAGAAGATTCCTAGTCTTAGCTTCTAAGCAACTGGATCCAAATATGCCTGAAGGTAGTTTGCATGCACAAATAAATTCCCTATTTGCTAAGCCTCATATTATTCATCAGCAGTGAAGGGCTCTGACTAATCAAAAAGGGTGTTGAATAGATGAACTGAATTTTCTTTCAGCAGAGGCCAGAGATTCTCTAGATTTTCAAGGTAAGAATATGAAAGAAGAACTACCCAGACCCTGATTAGTTTCCGCCTCAAGAGTGTAAAAATTGACCAGGCCTTAAGAAAGAGGAAGATGGAGATATCTATGCTCCCTTTCTCCTCTTAGGAAATCAGCATCACAACTTTCTCCAGAAACCTGATAGTGATCATTGATCTATTTGGTGCTTTTGTATTTATTTTCTCATCACCCAGTATTCCTGAAAGACAGGCAAAGCAATTATTTTTATTTTCCTTGAATAGATAAGTATATTGAGACTTGTGAGGGCTAAACTCATTTTCCAGTCACATGCTTAGAACCCAGTTGGCTGAACTCAGCTGTGTCTAAGCAAAAGCCTAACTCTTGCATTCTCCAATCTGAATTGATAATTAGAAAGATTTCAACATACCTGTGAGAGAAACAGTGCCTTCCAACTATCCCTCCAGACGTGAGACAGAACGTTTTAAAGTTAATATTAAATGGGCAATTTTTAGATGGTTGTACAGTCACATTGTTCATATTATGAAAGGATAGGGTAAAATTCCCACACTCACTCTCAGTCCCTCACTGGCTCTCACCCTGTCCCCCACCTATTCAAATTGAAGCCCACCGTTACTCTGAAAGCAAATAACCACTTATATTAGTGTCTTGTGTATTTTCCAGACTTTCATAGGCAAATTGAAATATTCACTTTAATTTTTTCCCAAACTGTTCAGTATCATGCTTTTTCAATGAACGCTGTGTGTAAATACTTTTAACAATTTCAGGTGGTAGAAGTGACAGAAAAAGAGGAGGTGGGAGGAGAGAAGAGGTGATGGTCTTTGCCTTTGTGCAAATAGCAGCTGCTGAAATCGCTGCTGTTTCCAGGAGGGGTGAGCTGAGAACAGCCAGGGTAAATCAACCCGGGGGACTCAGGGTTTTCGTTCCCAAGGGATGAAGGCTCAGGACTAGAACAATGCGCAAGTCCCGGATCCCAGATGGGCCAGGAAGCACGAGTAACCTCAGGGGAGTGACTGGAGGCCAGGATTCATGAGCTACGTGAAACACGGCTGATCCTTCCTCATCCAGCCCGACTCCCACAGATGCGTGAGAAACAGATGCATAACACAGGTGCTCTGGGAATCATCCAGTTTGATGAAACGTTTGTGCCTCCACTTCTTGTTTCTACAGTAAACCCACCCAGAGGGAGACCACTGAAGGGACAAATGTTTGAAACAGAAACGATGATAATCATCCATAGCGTAATTAGATTTGAACTTCCAAGCCAGGGAACTGATACGAAAATGAATCTCAGCTCCAAACGGTGAAGAGGATTTTCAAACTAGATCATAAACAACACCCATTAGAGAAGGAGCTCATAGGGCTGAACTTCTCATTCTGAGACCCTCCCCTGGATCTGCTCGAGCACAGTCTTACATAGTTCAGGGAGTCACTGACCCTGGGATGGGGTAACACCTCATTTCACCACTGACCAGGTAGCCAAAGGGCAAACAAGAAACCTTAATGATACTAACCTGCCCTAAATTAAGAGATTCCCACCTGTTTAAATATCGCATTCTACTGCCCAGCATTAAAGGCATCTCAAATTATTCATATCTTAAGCCAACTTTTGAAGGGGTTAACATATAATCTATCTTTAAGAGCCTATTTTATTTAGCTAATGTGTAAGCACTACATATTAAAACATCACCAACTCAAATTAATAGGTGTGAGTAACCAGCCTAAGTTAGTAAGAAGACTGAGGAGGCACCCCACATTCATGTCTACTACTTTCATACACACATCTAATAAGACTAGGTTTAAGATGATTAAAAAGTTTGTTTTCCTGAGCATTTTAAACATTCCCCTCCTCTACCTACCATCCTGCCTATACAACAGAATGTACAGTATTTCTAAAGAACAGCATTTCTTTGGCAAAACTGGTCCAGACCTAGACTAAGCCAGGAGGGTTAATTGACCCCCTGATTCCTGCTTGTCCCTGCAGAGAGTGGATCAAGGGTAACTTCAACTAGAATTTTTTATTTTCCAAGATGAAACACCAAAAATTCAAAACTTTTTATTCAAAACCTTCTACTAAGGTGATATCAGGGTTTCATTATTCTTCTTGAAAATTGAAAAAGCGATAGAAAATGGGTCAGGAAGTATATATTCTAGCCTGTCAAGAATTCACCTTTAGCAGATGATCACAGGCAAGCTCCTAAACTCATCCAGCCTTTGTCTCTGCATGAAAACAGAGATAGCAAATTCTAACTTGGATGGATGATTAGGATAACTAAAACATCTTGTAAAAGTGTTTGTTTAATGCAAAGTAGGAATCACATAAATATTCATTTCCCCCCACCATTTTCCATTTTCTCCTGTATATATATATATATATATATATATATATATATATATATATATACAGCTGATCCTTGAACAACACGGGTTTGAATTGCATGTGTCCATTTATACATATTACTGTTTTCAATAAATACAGTAATGCAAATGTATTTTCTCTTCCTTGTGATTTTCTTAATAACATTTCCTTTCCTCTAGCTTACTTTACTGTAAGAATGTAGTCTATAATACATACAATATACAAATCTGTGTTCATTGACTATTTATGTTTTCAGTAAGCCTTCAGGTCAACAGTAGGCTATTAATAGTTAAGTCTTGGGGGAGTCAAAGTATACACGGATTTGCAATAGCCCAGGGGATCAGTGCCCCTGCTTTGTTTAAAGGTCAACTGTATATTCCTTTGATAATATTCTATTGATACATATGCCTTGATGTGCTTATTGTTCTAGAAGGCAGCATACAGTACAGTGCTGGAGAATGAAGGCTCAGGCCAGGCTTCAAGATCCAAACAGTGGCCCTACTATTCGCATGGTCCTGAAGCCTAGGGCCAGTTACTTCACCTTTTCTGTACCTCAGTTTGTCTATTAGTAAAATGGGGGATTATAAAAGCAACCTGCCTCACAGAGCAACTGGGACGATTCTAAGCATTTACAACAACTTCTGGCACATGGTAAAAACTGAACAACGGTTAGTTACCATTATTATTAACAGTCACATATCTTGTTCTGACTTTAAGTTGAATCCAAAATAAAACTTCAAATAACAGAAATCAAAGTTTTTTAACTTTTATTTTTAAAAAAACCCTTTATTCCATTAGCTGCACATGTAGCCAATTATACAAATTACTCACAGGGACGATTTTTCAAATCTCATGGTGTAGTACCTAAATCGGACTCTTTAAGTACTGAATTGAGAAACTCAACAACACACAAAAAAGTCCTTATATACTTAACACCACCAATATGTCAACAGCAGATTTCAATAGGTGATTATATTTCAGTTGGTATCACTCATGTTTTACACTTGATTCACCTAAGGTTTTCTTTAAAACAAAGTACAGGGACCAGCAGGCAGAGGAAACAGGGAACTGTTTTTTATGGGTAGAGAGTTTAAATTTTTCAAGATGGAAAAGTTCTGGAGGATTGTTGCACAACAATGTCAATATACTCAATTCAATTGAACTATACACTTTAAAATTGCTAAGATGGTACATTTTATGTGTTTTCTACCACAGTTTAAAAAATAAATTAAATTGTAAGACATTTTTGGGCTACACTAAATGCTGAGAGCCATATATCTGAAAGGAAAAATAGATCAGAAAGAATTTTCAAGGAATTTTGAAATTTGCTCACTATTTTCCAATATCCAGCCTTCTTTCCAACCATGTTTTTTATTCTTTTATTTCTCACACAGCCTCTCATGCCCTGTCTTATAACAGGTACTGTTATAATTATTATTAAAATAAGTAAACACATACTTTGGAATAAAGAAAACCCCAAGGGTATCCATTTCAAAACCTAGAGAGTCTGGGTTTAGGAAAGCAGTTGATGAAAACTTCAAGCAAAAAATGTTATAATCCTAGATGACCAAGCTCCTTTCACCTAACAAAAAGAAATAAGAATTAAGACTGCAATTTATATTCCAAGTGGGAAACAAATCAGGAAAATACATAAGCCAAAAAACAGTCACTTTCCAAGTCTTAGCCCTTAGTGATAAAGACCGGATTCGTATCACAGGATGAAAAAACAAAACAAAACAAAACCACAAAGGGAAATAATATACAAAGGAAAGAAAATAATGGACTTTCCTGACATGATTCTCCGACCTAGGCCAGAAGGAGGTCTGTAGTACCTTAACAAGTGTTTAACAGTGGCACTGCTCCAAAGGAAAATGAAATTAGGAAATTATCCACCCAAGTAAGGCACATAAACAATCAGATTCCCTTAAAGCAATACACACTCAATTTGTCTCATCCCAATATTAAGTCCTTTTTTAATCAGAGATCAAGGGAAACATTGTCCCTATCCTCCACATTCCACTTAGGAATCAAATGTGGCAAAGAAATAACTGCAAGTTACCAAGTCTACGTTTCATTCTAGAGGGTGTTATTTTTTCAAAAATGTCACTTATAACCAGAAATCAGAGAAACCTGAAGCATCCATGACTCATTTGGGAATGTTGCATAGGATGCTCAGCGAAAATGCCTTGCTTACCTGAGCTCACTTGACCTGGAATAAATTAACTCCTGCCTGGCAAAGGCTGGAGGCCTGAGATGCTCGTAAACTCTACAGCTCAACAAATTTAAACCTAAAGCTCAGCTTAGACGGATCACATCACATTTCCTAGAAAGTACAGGAAGTATGGGAGTCTCCTCAACTCCATTTAGAAATAAGATTTTATGGTTTATATTTATCTGAGAAGGTGGGTCCTGATAGTTTGCCCATCCATTCTGCAGCTGACTATTTAAACTCATGATGGAAGGTTTTTGTATTTATGAAACCACCCGTTTCAAATATGACATGTATACAAAAAGCACTCACACTCACAGTACACTTTCCCATGGAAGGATTTTACCCCTAGAATAGACCTACAATGAATCATAAATGCTCCATAAAGAAGAAGGTGGGGCCATAATGATTCTTTCCATCTACCTATATGTAGAAAGACTGAACAGAGAAAAATACTCATTCTACTGGGAGAAATAAATGGAAGAGGAATATTTAATCTGTTTCATATTTAATACACATAGAAGAAATTTGTTTTAATACCATCATATATCTTTAATACCATCATATACCATCAATAGAAGAATTTCATACATGGCAAAATTATTTTGCTCTCTCTCTTATCCACAGAATTGTTAACACTCACTTGGACTAATTAGATTCAGCTATAAAATACACAGGTATACAAATGGTTGAACTAAATACAACTCACATCCCTTTTTGTGTCAATGATAGCCCCACACTGACCTTTAAAAGGCTCCTGATATATGAGAAGATGTTGGCGTTAGAGGTGAAACAGAAATCCTCCCAAAACCACATATACTATGAAAATATAGTTAATACAACAAACCCTAGAACAGCAACAGGAGGCCTGCACCGGACTGCATACAGACCTCATGAACAGAGCAGATCTCACGAAACAGGGTAACGTACCAAAGCCTTGATCCGGTGGGATCCAAGCCCTATCCCCACCCCAGCTCACCAGCAGGAGGAAAAGAAATGGAGCGGGGAGGGGGTGGAAGCCTAAGACTGCTGAACACCCAGCCGTGGAGGTCTGCTCTGGACCACAAACCTACATTGTGTGGTGCTTTGGAGGTTGGTGGGGTTGGGGAGCTGGGACAGGTGGAGTGCATGAGAGACAGATTCTGGCTGTTTGTGGAGGATGGAGATCCACATCCGGCTGCTCTGGGACAAAGGAAAGACAGGTGGTCTGAGAGGCTTCCTAGCAGCAAGGGGGCTGCTGAAGGGGTGTAGTTTGCATGGAGCTTGCTGTGCGGGAGAAGGGATGGGTGGACAAGGTTGTCTGGGCATGCTCTGCCCAGCAGGTTGGGAACTCTGAGGAGCTCCAGGCGCTCCATTCCCCTGGCTGCCTACTCAGCTCTGAGGCCCCCCACTGTGACACGCAACCTGCCAAGCCTTCGGCCTAGCCTGCCGGCACTGGTTTGCAAACCTGCAGTTACTGCGTTGGCATCAGGCCAGCTAGAGGGAGGCTCCACCAACAACAGCTAGAGATGCAAAGCACAGACGCTTAGGCCTGTGTGCTCGGCCCACTGGCTCTGACACTGGGGACAGGCGCTGCAGCCAGGAATCAGGAAACAGCTCTTTCCTCCCCCTAGGCACCAGCACCCTATGACCCCCAAACTCATTCTAGGGGCTGAGCAGCTCCAGAGACTAGAGCTTCTGGACACTAGAGGACATTACATAGAAATATGAAACGTCAAAGGAGCCTGGTTCAGACAAAAACCTCACAAACCCCAGAAAAAGGGCCAAATGAAACTGAACTCATCAATCTTCCTGAGTTCAAAATAAAAACCATAAACATGCTCATGGAGGTACAGAAAAATATTCAAGAACTTAGAAACGAATTTAAGATGGAGATTCAATTATTAAGAAATTCCATATCTGAAATGAAACATACAATGGAGGGATTTAAAAGCAGATTCGATGTAGTAGAAGAGACGGTAAATGGAATATAAATTAGAGAAGAGGAATACAAAGAAGCTGAGGCACAGAGAGAAAAAAGGATCACTAGGAATGAAAGAATATTGAGAGAACTGTGTGACCAATCCAAACGGAGCAATATTCACATAATAGGGATACCAGAAGAAGAAGAGAGAGAAAAAGGGATAGAAAGTGTCATTGAGGAGGTAATTGCTGAAAACTTCCCCAATTTGGGGAAGGAGATGGTCTCTCAGGCCAGGGAGGTGCACAGATCTCCCAACACAAGTGACCCAAAGAAGACAACATCAAGACATATACTAATTAAAATGGCAAAGATTAAGGATAAAGATACACTTTTAAAAGCAGCTAGAGAGAGAAAAAAGATCACATACAAAGGAAACCCATCAGGCTATCATCAGATTTCTCAATAGAAACCTTACAGCCAGAAGGGAGTGGCATGATATACTTAATGCAATGAAGCAGAAGGGCCTTGAACCAAGAATACTATCCCCAGCAAAGTTATCATTTAAACTTCAAGGAGGGATTAAACAATTTTCAGATAAGCAAAAGCTGAGAGAATTTACCTCCCACAAACCACCTCTACAGTGCATTTTGTAGGAGCTGCCATAGATGGAAGTATTCCTAAGGCTAAATAGATGTCAACAGGGGAAATAAAACCACAGCAAAGTATAACAATTAGTTACTAAGCAGATGCAAAATCAAATCAACTACCCTTAAAGTCAATCAAGGGATAGACAAAAAGTACAGAATATGATATCTAACATACAAAGATAGAGGAGGAAGAAAAAGGAAAAAAAGAAAAAAAATAGAATGCTTAGGTTGTGTTTGTAATAGCTTATGAAGTGAGTTAATTAGAATGTTAGTAAGGGAATTACCCTTGAACCTTTGGTAACCACGAATCTAAAGCCTGCAATGGCAATAAGTACATACCTGTCGATAATCACCCTAAATGTCAATGGTCTGAATGTACCAATCAAAAGACACAGATTCATTGAATGGATAAAAAAACAAGACCCATCTATATGCTGCCTACAAGAGACTCATTTCAAACCCAAAGACATACACAGACTGAAAGTAAAGGGATGAAAAAATATTTCATGCAACTAATATGGAGAGAAAAGCAGGAGTTGCAGTACTTGTATCAGACAAAATAGACTTCAAAACAAAGGAAGTAACAAGAGACAAAGAAGGACATTACATAATGATAAAGGGGTCAGTCCAACAAGAGGATGTAACTATTATAAATACTTATACACCCAACACAGGAGCACCTACATATGTGAAATAAATTCTAACAGAATTAAAGGGGGAAATAGAATGCAACGCATTCACTTTAGGAGACTTCAACACATCACTCACTCCAAAGGACAGATCAACCAGACAGAAAATAAGCAAAGAGACAGGGGCACTGAACAATGTATTAGAACAGATGGACCTAATGGACATCTACAGAATACTCCATCCAAAAGCAACAGAATAAACATTCTTCTCAAGTGCACATGGAACATTTTCAAGAATTGATCATATACTAGGCCACAAAAAGAGCCTCAGTAAATTAAAAAAGATTGAAATTCAAACCAGCCTCTCAGATCACAAAGGTATGAAACTGGAAATACATTACACAAAGAAAATGAAAAAGCCCACAAACACATGGAGGCTTAATAACATGCTCCTAAATAATCAATGAATCAATGACCAAATAAAAACAGAGATCAAGCAATATATGGAGACAAATGACAACAACTATTCAACACCACAAAATCTGTTTGACACAGTGAAGGCCATGCTAAGAGGGAAGTATATTGCAATACAGGCCTACCTCAGAAAAGAAGAACAATCCCAAATGAACTGTCTAAACTCACAATTAATGAAACTAGAAAAGGAAGAACAAATGAGGCCCAAAGTCAGTAGAAGGAGGGACATAATAAAGATTAGAGCATAAATAAATAAAATCAAGAAGAATAAAACAATAAAGATAATCAATGCAGGAAATGGGTCTTCGAGAAAATAAACAAAACAGATAAACCCCTAGCCAGACTTATCAAGATAAAAAGAGACTCTACATGCATAAGCAGAATCAGAAATGAGAAAAGAAAAATCCCTATGGACACCACAGAAATACAAAGAATTATGAAAGAATACTATGAAAAATTATATGCTAACAAACTGGATAACCTAGAAGAAATCTACAAATTTCTAGAAAAATACAACCTTCCAAGCCTGACCAGGAAGAAACAGAAAATCTGAATAGACCAATTACCAGCAAGGAAATTGAACTAGTAATGAAAAAACTACCTAAGAAAAAACTCCAGGACCAGATGGTTTCACTGCTGAATTTTATCAAATATTTGGTGAAGACGTAATACCCATGCTCCTTAAGTTTTCCAAAAATTAGAAGAGGGGGGAATACTCCCAAACTTATTCTATGAGGCCAACATCACTCCAATACTAGGCAAAGACACTACAAAAAAAAGAAAATCACAGACCAATATCCCTGATGAACATAGATGCAAAAATACTCAACAAATATTAGCAAACTGAATTCAAAAATACATCAAAAAGATCATCCATCATGATCAAGTGGCATTCATCCAGGGATGCAAGGATGGTACAACATTCGAAAATCCATGAACATCATCCACCACATTAAAAAAAAACACAAGATCATCTCCATAGATGCTGAAAAAGCATTCGACAAAATTCAACATCCATTCATGATAAAAACTCTGAACAAAATGGCTCTAGAGGGCAAGTACCTCAACATAATAAAGGCCATATATGACAAACCCTCAGCCAACATTATACTTAACAGTGAGTAGCTGAAAGCTTTTCCTTTAAGATTGGGAACAAGACAAGGATGCCCACTCTCACCATTTTTATTCAACATAGTTCTGGAGGTCCTAGCCATGGCAATCAGTCAACACAAAGAAATAAAAGGCATCCAGATTTGCAAGGAAGAAGTCAAATTGTCCCTGTTTGCAGATGACATGACATTGTACATAAAAAACCCTAAAGAATCCACTCCAAAAGTACTAGATAAATATCTGAATTCAACAAAGTTGCAGGATACAAAGTTAATACACAGAAATCTGTTGCTTTCCTATACACTAATGATGAAATAGCAGAAAGAGAAATCAGGAAAACAATTCCATTCACAATTGCATCAAGAAGAATAAAATACCTAGGAATAAACCTAACCAAGGAAGTGAAAGACCTATACTCTGAAAATCACAAGACACTCATGAGAGAAACTAAAGAAGATACCAATAAATGGAAACACATCCATGCTCATGGCTAGGAAGAATTAATATTGTCAAAATGGCCATCCTGCCTAAAGCAATATATAGATTCAGTGCAATCCCTTTCAAAATACCAACAGCATTCTTCAACGAATTAGAGCAAATACTTCAAAAATTCATATGGAACTACAAAAGACCCCGAATAGCCAAAGCAATCCTGAGAAGGAAGAATAAAGGAGGGAAATTATGCTCCCTGACTTCAAGCTCTACTACAAAGCCACAGTAATCAAGACAATTTGGTACTGGCACAAGAGCAGACCCATAGACCAATGGAACAAACTAGAGAGCCCAGATATAACCGCAAGCATATATGGTCAATTAATATGCAATAAAGGAGCCATGGATATACAATTAATATACAATAAAAGAGCAATGGGGAAATGACAGCCTCTTCAACAGCTGGTGTTGGCAAAACTGGACTGCTACATGTAAGAGAATGAAACTGGATTATTGTCTAACACCATACACAAAAATAAACTCAAAGTGGATCAAAGACCTAAATGTAAGTCATGAAACCAGAAAACTCTTAGAAAAAAATATAGGCAAAAATCTCTTGGACATAAACATGAGCAACTTCTTCATGAACATATCTCCCCAAGCAAGGGAAACAAAAGCAAAAATGGACAAGTGGGACTATATCAAACTAAAAAGCTTCTGTACAGCAAAGGACACCATCAGTAGAACAAAAAGACATCATACAGTATGGGAGAATATATTCATAAATGACACATCCAGTAAGGGGTTGACATCCAAATTACATAAAGAGCTCATGCACCTCAACAAACAAAAAGCAAATAAGTCAATTAAAAAATGCACAGAGGAGCTGAACAGACACTTTTTCAAAGAAGAAATTCAGATGGCCAACAGGTACATGAAAAGATGCTCCACATTGCTAATCATCAGAGAAATGCAAATTAAAAATCACAATGAGATATCACCTCACACCAGTTAGGATGGCCAACATCCAAAAGCCAAACACCAACAAATATTGGCGATGATATGGAGAAAGGGAAACCCTTCTACACTGCTTGTGGGAATGTAAATTAGTTCAGCCATTGTGGAAAGCAGTATGGAGTTACCTCAAAAAGCTCAAAATAGAAATACCACTTGACCCAGGAATTCTACTCCTAGGAATTTACCCTAAGAATGTAGGAGCCCAGTTTGAAAAAGACATATGCACCCCTATTTTTATTGCAGCACTATTTACAATAGCAATACAAAGCAACCTAAGTGTCCATCAGTCGATGAATAGGTTAAGAAGATGTGGTACATATACACAATGGAATATTATTCAGCCATAAAAGAAAACAAATCCTACCATTTGCAACAACATGGATGGAGCTAGAGGGTATTATGCTCAATGAAATTAGCCAGGTGGAGAAAGATAAGTACCAAATGATTTCACTCATATGTGGAGTATAAGAACAAAGGAAAAACTGAAAGAACAAAACAGCAGCAGAATCACAGAACCCAAGAATGGACTAACAGTTAACAAAGGGAAAGAAACTGGGGGGATGGGTGTGAAGGGAGGGACAAGGGGGAAAAAGGGGCATTACGATTAGCATACATAATGAAGGGGGGAGGGGACATGGGGAAGGCAGATATAGAGAGAAGACAGTTAATGATTCTATAGCATCTTACTACACTGATGGACAGTGACTGCAATGGGGTATGTGGTGGGGACTTGATAATGGGGAGAGTCTAGTAACCATAATGTTGCTCATGTAATTGTACATTAATGATACCAAAATAATAAATAAATAAATAAGGCTATTGATACATGAAACAGATAGTAAGAGTTACTTAAGTTCATTATCCATTCATGAGGGAAAAGGCCCCATACCTTGTCCATTAAATTTGGTGAAATAATTTTGTCTCTTTTGACTTTTCAGGTCTCCTTAACATTCTTAAGCAGCTCTCAATGATATGAACATTAAGGAAGAATTTAAAATCAGCATAATCTCCCTTCCCCTTTAAATTCTAGCACTTTCCAAATCACAAATTCACTGGCAAACATACCACACATGAAATAGGCTTATCAAGAGCCTTTCACCAATTAATGCATTCAACAAACATTTGGTGAAGGTGTAATATTAGCCAGGCACTATTCTAGTTGCTTTGAGATTTTACCAGAGAAGAAAACAAAAATCCCCATCCTCACAGAATTTATAATCTAGTGGGAAGGGGGGACCAGATAAAAAAATAGAAATAATTATGAACGTTGGAAAGTAAAATGTGCTATGAAAAATGAAGAATGTAGGGCTGAAAAATAGGAACTAAGAGTGGTAGGGGAACTACTTCACACCCACCAGGACGGCAATAATAATAACAATGTTGCCAGAGTGTGGAGAAATTGCAACCCTCATACACTGCTGGTGGGGATGAACAGAGGCGCAGTTGCTTTGGAAAATAGTTTTGGCAGTTCCTCAAACTGTTGAGCACTGAATTACCAAATGAATCAGCAATTCCATTTCTAGGTATATAACTGAAGAAGTGAAAATATGTGTCCACACAAAAGCTTGTACACAAATGTTCACAGCAGCATTATTCTTAATAGCCAAAAGAAGAAACAACTCAAATGTTCATCAACTGATGGATGGATAAGTAAAATGTGGTACATTCATACAATGGACTATTATTTCACAGTGAAAAGAAATTAAATATTGACATATCACATGGATGAACCTTGAAAACATAATGCTAAGTAAAAGAAGCCAGTCACAGAGACCATGTAGTTACTGGATAATCCTTTCCTAGGAAACAGGAACAGGCAGACCCGCTGAGACAGAACACAGAGATTGGGGAAAACAGAGAGCGACTGCTAACAGGAATGGGGCTTCTTTTCAGGGTAATGACAATGTTTAAAACTGACTGCAATGGTGGTTGCATAGCTTGTGAATATTACTAAAAACCACTGAATTACATATGTTAAATGGATGAATTGTATGGTATATGAATGATATCTCAGCAAAGCTGACTAAAAAAAAAGAGTGCTTTGGGAGGGGAGCAATTCAGTATAGGATAATGAGGTAGATCTCACTGAGAAGTTCGCATTTGAACATGGGCTTCAGGGAAGGAGATGAGGTAGCTGGTTATGCATAAAGAAATGTGGAGGAAGGGCCTCTCTCTGTTTTCCATTTCAAAGCCCCAGAGATCCTACCAAACTAAAAGAGATGACCTGAGTGGTCCTAGAACTGTTAAAGAATCTGAATTTGCAGTTTAAAAACCCCTTTTAAAAAGAAACCTTCAGACCCAGATGTTTCACTGGTGAAATCTATCAAACATTTAAAGAAAAAGTAACACCAATCTTTTCAGGAAATAGAAGAGGAAGGAACAATTCCCAACTCACTTTTTGAAGTCAGCCATCACCCTGATCCTAAAACCAGACAAATATAGTACAAAAAAAGAAAACTATGACCAATATCACAAAATATTATCAAATAAAATCCAACAACATATAAAACTAATAATACACCATAACTCAATGGTGTTTAACCCAGGGATAAAAAACTGGTTCAATACTAAAAAAAAAAAATTATCAATGTAATCAATCACAATAACAGTATAAGAATCACATCATCATATCAACTGTTGCAGAAAAAAGCATTAGAGAAATTCAACATCTGTTCGTAGTAAATACTCTAAGAAAATCAGGAATATAAGGGGACTTCCTCAACTTGATAAAGTACATCCACAAAAAAACCTTCACCAAACATTGTACTTCATGAATGCTTCCCCCCAAGAATGGAAACAAGACAAGGATGTTCCTTTTGCCACTGCTATTTACTATCATACTAGGACACCTAGCTAGGCAAGAAAAGAAATAAAAGGCCCTAGATTGGAAAGGATGAAATAAAACCACAGCTAATCACAGCTGACATAATTGTCTATAGAGAAAATCCTATGGAATCCTCTCTAGAACTAATAAGTTTGGCAAGGTAGCATGACACAATTGTATTTCTACAAACTAGCAATGAAGAGACAAATTTTTAAAATATATATATATAATTTATACAATATTTAAGTATAATTCTAATACTGTTTTCAAAAGACTTTAACATACTAATGAAAGAAATAGAAGAGCTAATTAAATGGGGAGAGATGATGGTTCCTGTATTAGAAAATTCAAAAGTTAAAGATATCAATTCTACTCAAAATAAAGTATACATTTAATGTAATTCCAGTAAAAACCCAGAAAGAAATATTTGAGAATAAGAACATGCTGATTCTAAAATACATGTGAAAAGGCAAAGAAACTAGATTAGTTAAAACAATTCTGAAAATGAAGAATAAAGTTGAAGACAGCACAGTATCTAATTTTCAGACTTATAAAGTTACAATAATCGAGACAGGATGATATTGGCAAATGAACAGACACATACATTAAGAGAACAGAACACTGAGTCTAGAAATAGACCCAAACCAAATGTGAGCCTTAATTTTGACCAAGGCCATGTGGCCAATTAATTTTTGACAGAGATGCAAGGATAATTCAATGGAGAAAGGATAGTTTCTCAACAAATGCTCTTGGGAGTTCTTACATATGACATCAAAAGCATTATCCTAAAAGAGAGAAGTGATGTTACACTTCACCACAATTAAGATCTTTGCTCTGTAAAGGCACTGTTAAAGAATGAAAAGACAAACTACTCTCACAGAAAATATCTTTAACAACATATCTGGCAAAGGGATTGTATTTAGACCACAGAAAGTACTCTTAAGACAAAACTAAGAAAACATAACAGTTCAATAAAAATTATCTACAGGACTTGAAAAGATCTTTACCAATGAAGAGTATAAGGAATAAAAATCTGCTTGTTGATTTTTAAAATGATACAAAGGCAATTTAATGGGGAAAGGATAGTCTTTTCAACATATGATATTGAAATAACTAGGCATTTATATGCAAAAAATGAACCTTGACCTAAACCTCATACCTTACATAAAAATTAACCTAAAACTGATCATAGATTTAAATGTAAAATACTAAACTATTAAACTTTAAGAAGTTTAGAAGAACATAGAAGAAAATCTTTGTGACCTGGGGTTAGACAAGAGCTGAGACATGACACAAAAACATGATCTATAAAGAAAAATTGATAAATTGAACGTCATCAACATTATACATTTTTGCTCTATAAAAGAGATTATAAGAGATCAAAAAGACAAGCTACAGACTGGAGAAAATATTTGCAAACCACGTATCCAACAAACAAATTATATCCAGAATATATGAAGATCCAAAATATATCAAGATTCAATTGTAAGAAAGCAAATAACCCAATTACAAAATGGAAACTTTACCAAAGTGGATATATGGATGGCAGGTATATACATGGAAAGAAGTTGAACATCATCAGTTATTAGGGCAACACAAATTTAAACCATGGCAAAATGCTACTGTAAACCTACTAGAATGGCTAAAATAAAAAATAACAGCACATTCACGTTCACAGTAGCATCATTCACAATAGCCAAGAGGTAGAAGCAACCCAAATATCCATTGACACGTGAATGGACAAATTGTGGTACACACACATAATGAAATATTATGCAGTCTTGAAAAGGAAGGCAATATTGTCACATGCTTCAACATGAACAAACCTTGAGCACATTATACTATGTAAAATAAACCAGTCATAACAGGGCACCTACTGTTTGATTCCACTTATATGAAGTATTTAAAGTAGCCAAATTCATAGATATATAAAGTGAATATGATTACTAGTGACTGGGGAGAGGGGAGGTGTTTAAGAGTTTCAGTTCTATATGATGATGAAAAAGTTCTGGAAATCTGTTTCCCAACAGTGTAAATATACACTACTGGACTGTGCATTTAAAAATGGTTTAGATGTTGTGGTAAAAAACACAGTGTTCAAGGAAAAGCCTCAGGGAAACTCCTAGGAGCCCAGTTTGATGGGTAAAGTTTACAGGAAATGTTTCCAAGAGGGACTGCCAAAAAGCGACCACAGGTAATCTTGAGACCCTGAGGTGTGACTGTGCAGAAACCATTCCACTGATCACTTGCCTGTGACCTGTGCTTTCCTCTCTCAGAAAGGAGCCACCAACGGGTGACCTATAGATAGAAACCAGTTTTCCCACTACCGGGGAAGGTGAAAGGAGTCAGGAAACATCTCCCTTTGCTTTGGTCTGGAAAAAGCAAAGGTTTCTAGAAGGAATGGGAAAAATTAAATACAGTTAAGGAAGTGACAGTGAAAAATGTTTTGAGGAAGAAAAGAGTATTAAAACTACAACTGTAGTTGCTGTTGCCATGCTGTGTGGATCCAGAGAGGGAGAGCAGGTCACAGAGACAGACGAGAAGGGTGGTACACCCGAGCCACCAAAGCAGCGGGCAAAGGACAAGCTTCTGAGCCTGGAACTTTCCCCTTTTGTTAACTGTGGTATTCCTAGTGCACAGAACAGCCTCTCAGCTCATGGTAGGTCAATGAATGTTGGCAGTAAACAAGGTTGGCAGAGAGAGTCAAACAGTGGTCACTGTGGATGGCTTACTGACTATGGGCTGGACGAGAGCCTCACGCAGACCCGTGTGGCTCCTCAGGAGGAATGCTGCCTGCTCAGACTGTGCTTATTTGGACATGAAGGATGACACACCAAGACTTCTCCAACCCTCTTCTACTGATTTCTAAAACAGAAATAACTGCCTTCCCCAGAAGCGGTTGGACAGCCCATCTAGTCAGCAGTCTGGAGTAGGAAACAGAAAGGTTTTGGGGGCTGGGTATGGTTTCTTCTCTTCTGGATGAAGATCATGACAGACCAAAAGAATGGACCACAAAAGTGAAGAGCTGATGGTACTGACAGTGTCAAAGACAAGGTCTGATTTTCTGGACCATAACATACAATAATAACATAACAGACATGGAGTCCATTCCATGAAAGAGGAAATGATATGCTGGCAGAGACTGACTGAATTAGCCTAGTGAAGAGAACCTTAAAGCTGAATTAGGGGAAGGTGGAACACACCCCGATGATAGGGATCATGACAGGCAGCAGCTAGGACAGAAGACCGTAGCAGAGACTCCCAGTGCTTTCACAGAAAAGAGCATCCAAGAAGGGTGGGTACAATGTGAATAGGTGCAGAGGCAAGAGTAATGGATAAAGGTAAACTGAGGTCTCAACACAGAAAGTAACTCTTTGGGACATGGTGGGACAGGACTCCTAACAACCCAAAAGAAACAGATCTGATACAAAGGGGAGGTCTAACGCCAGGAGGAAGCATGGCTAGCTGGACGCCATCAGGAAGGGGCACGACTGCAGGAAAACGGGCAGAAGAGAGGGGGACACGTGCTAGAGAATATGGAGAAGGTGGTGCACAGAAAGAACATACTCCATATTGTTAGCAGGGAGCAAAACAGATCACCCAGCTGGAAGGATCTAAGTGATGTTTTTCTATATACATAGAACATTAAATGAGCAGTAATAAAAAAATAGACAATCAATGAGGAAATTTCAATGCCCTAGACATTTAGAAGATACTTAATTCCTACCGGTAAATTCTTATCATTTTAATAACAAGGTGGTTTCCTATTCTACAAATGATTCAAAATATTAAAAATACGGTTGGTGAAGTTCAGTAATAAGAATCTGTGGGAAAGTCACTGTGTTATCTTGGCATTAAAACAGCCAAGACAGAGAACATGGAGTATGGCCAGACCCTTGCTACCCAGTGTGCTCCAGGAGAGCAGCGCCCTTATCCGGCTTATTCTGTTTCCAGCACAAGCTGCAATGGGCCTGGTACACAATAAAAAGAAACTGAATAGTCTAGACAATTAAGTATTCTCCCATGCTGAAAAACTGGTCAGGAAAGAGATCAAGGGAATGGAAGAACTTTAAGAAAAGTTGGAAGGATCATCGTGTAACACTGTGATCAGGAGACATATATGTTAGGGCCAAGGGAGAGTTAGAAAAACTGGAGATAATTTATTTCAGGTCAATATAAAAATAAAACTTCCCCAGGAATTAGAGTGAGGAATTAGGAGCTCAGGACGAAGCTGAATGGGTCTATGTTATTAAGGTTGCTGAGACACTGGAAATTCCTGTCCTGAAGAAAGAACTAGATGACTGGTAAGGTCATCTAACAATTTACCACCTTAAAATTCTCAATTTCAACTGGAAACTCAGGAAGCGTTTTACTAGTTACAGTAAATAGTGTTTTGCCTATATTTGGATGAGTCTTAACGGTACCAGGCTTCAGGTATATATTGTGGATTAAACTGAATTTTGAAAATTAATTTGGGAACATATTCGTCATTCCAAGTAATCTATCAAGGCCGTATTGGGGACATCAGCGGTTGTAACTTAGGGACTGCAACAGAGGTAATAATGATTATTTCAACTTACAAAGGCATTCTCTGTAGAACTTGATACTTGGACCCACCAAAATACACCAACGTATGAGGGATTCTAAACTTGGACTCCATGAAGTTGGTTTTCTGATGGTCCATCAGAAACTGGTTCTTGGGTTTGGATTTAAGAAAGCAAACAATAACAAAACGTTTATATTACAGAATTAAATCCTTTCCCTAGATATTCTTGCTCCTCTTCCAACATAGTTGTATAGAGTAAAATTTCATGATTGGTTAGGATCTATGAAGTCAGCAATAAGATATCAAAATGAACAACCATGAGGTTCATGAATGTTGAGTCATTTTAGTTGTTAAACTATAAGATTAAATTTTTAATGGACTACATTCATGGTGTATTAATAGACAGAAGGAAATACAGGCTACCTCTAACTCATGTGATCACTTAATAGCGCTTCCCTAAGAG
Organism: Manis pentadactyla; assembly: GCF_030020395.1. Classification (NCBI taxonomy): domain Eukaryota; kingdom Metazoa; phylum Chordata; class Mammalia; order Pholidota; family Manidae; genus Manis; species Manis pentadactyla. Next base: position 48,540,402 of record NC_080030.1, read on the forward strand.
CTTTTCCTTCCCTCCCCCTTGCCTTTACCCAAATGTTGCCTTCCCAGTAAGGTTCCCTGACCACTCCATTCTAAGCTGGAACTCACCTCCCACATCCCCTATTCCTTGCTTTTTTAATTTATTTTTCCTCTCACTTTCTAATATACTCTCCAACTTACTGGGTTTACTTTCTGCCTCCAACTCCCAGAATGCAAAGCCCAAAAGCGAAGGCAGTTTTGTCTCCTTTGTTCCCTGATGTATCTCTAGGATCAAAACAGTGACCAACATTCAGTAGATGTAAATACGTAAAGGCTCAATAAACATCTGTTGAAAGGGCAGGTGAGTGTTGTCCATGAGGCAGGAGCCCTGCATGGAACTGGATGCATTGTGTGGTCTTTAGCTCTTTATGTAACATCCTTCTGCTACAATAACTGGGAAAAGGGAGAGATTCTCTTCCCTTCCTCTAATATGGTGTGAAGCTGAATGACACATGAAAGCACTTCCATCTTAGTGGAACAAGATAGATTAAATCAAAATGCTGTAATTTCTTAATGCAACCAGACCAGTCCTTAACAAATATCACCCTGGGCAAATCCCCTAATATTGTCCTGCTTTCTAGATAAAGAAAATAATCCCAAGCAGCAAGATTATGGCTCTAAGGTTATAAAGAATAGTATCTTTAACAGCACCAAACAAAATTTTGATCCTTGCCATTGCCAATAATTTTTTTATGCATACACTGCTGAAATTGGGCCAGCAAGTAGAGCCAAAATAATTTTTCAGACCAAATCCTCCTTAAAACAAAAACTCTAATGTATGAAGCAAACCCACATATTAGAATCACCTTTCAGTGACTGACCTTTACTGATCTAGGTATCAGTTATCTTCTAGAGCTAGCAGTTATTTTCTAGAAGTACAACAGAGTGCAGCGGTCAAAAGTATTGGCTGTGGCACCACATTACTTGGGATCAAAGTTCGCCTTTGCTTCCTACCAGGTGTGCTACCCTGGGCAAGTCATTTGACTTCTCTGGCCTCATGTGTCCTCATCAGTAAAATGGGGATAACAGTTCTACTTAAACCTCATAAGCTTTGATGATAAAGTGAGTTAACGTGAACAAAGTTCTTGAAGCAGAACCTGACACATGATAGCATTCAATAACAAATTAGCCATGATACTTATTAGGGAAGGAAGATTACCTTCAGTAAATTAAAGTTTTCCCCATATGATGCTCTACTGGTTACTCTGATGCCTAGAATGCTGGTAATTTGCAAAATGTTAGTTAAAAATCTAAACAGGCATTCCTTCCCCATCACTAACAACACAAATAGAAGTTCACAATTATAATGAAGATAAACTGCCTTGACTTTGTTTATTTAGGAGTATAGCTTACTTTTAAAATAATGGCAAAAAAGAGAAAAGAGAAATTTTCCCCAATCACTTTATTGGCTTCTTAATGGTTGTACATGGTTGTAATTCCAAGTACACACTTTTGTTTAGTATTTCAGTTTAGTTTTTCTTGTTCAGTCTCTTTTCCATATGACTTTTCAGTTTTCAGTTCCTTTTATAAAGTCCTTAAGTACCCTGTGTTGTATTTTTAGTTACAGAAAATATTCAACAAATAAGCGATTCAAGACATATTTAAGAGGACATACCAGATAAAAATTATTATAGCACCTGGAGTGGGACAAAGTCTCTGCCCTTAGATAATTTACATAGTAAACCAGCAGCAGACACATAAAGTAGAAAAGAAGTCAAACTATACCTGTCGTAACAGAAGTATAAGCAAAGGGAGAGGTCCCTGCCAGTCGATACAAAAGCAAGGTCAAGACCTTCAGGAGAGATGACACGTATGGCCCTTGCATGACTGACAGTATTTCCCCAGGTGTAGCTGTGGGGAGGAGGTGCCTGGAGCAAGAGGGGGAGAGGAAGAAAGGCAGGAGACAAGAAGGCTTGAGGCGGGCTCAGGGAGTGACCCTGTGCAATTGGAGTTCAAGGTACGTGACTCATAGAGAGAGATGGGACAGGAAAGGTCACTTTGGGCTATGCCAAGGAGAGTGGTAGAGTCCACAATCATTTATTTAGGAAATGCTGTGGGGTCAGTTTTTTGTGGCAAGAAGAGACAGGTCCAAAGTTCCAACTGAGCAAGATTTCCCTCACAGTGGTATCCAGGGTGATCTGGAGGGGAGAAGGTAAAATAGGTGCTCTGCCATCCAAATCCACAATTATCCTTGCTATCTCTGGCCACACAAGTCTTGGGCTCTGCCATTCTAGTAACAGGAGCTCCAGCACCTGGGATTTGGGGTCTCAGGAGATAACTCCCTGAGATCACACCCCCAAACTCATCCCCTGTATTCCACTTTACCCACCAGATTTCTGTCCTGAATCCTTTGGTAACTTCTTGTCCTAGTCACCAGCCCTATTCCCTGGTCCTTTAAAAAAGGATGGGGGATTGGTTTGAGTCTTTCAGATTCCCTATACCAGGCACCCTCTGCCTGAGAATACTTCCAGGTAAGTAGAGAATGCTCTGGCTATGCAGTAGGAAGGCCTGCCTGGATTTCAGAATCTCACACATCTGAACCCTCTGCTATTTTACCCTAACAGGTGGGACACAAGCCATTTCAGTGGGAAGTAGTCCTTGCTCTGTTTGCCTGGCCTGAGACTTAGACAGTTGTTATTTTGGTTGCACGGACTCCTGACAGCCAGTGCCACATTGAACCTTCTCTGCCAGCCTCACCATTCAGGTCAGGCTCCCCCTGTAGGCAGGCTGGCAGACAGACCCAGCCTCTCCCTGCGTTCTCTAGCACTCTGTGGCCTTCAGTAGCTAAGACAGCTGGTACCTAAGTAGAGCAAAGAGGCTACTGGCAATCCTGGAGACCGAGGGTGATAAGGACCAGACAGTGGGGATTAGAAGCTGATGTTAGAGGCCCTGCACTGGGAGGAAATAAATGAAGACTTCAGGAACTAAAAGAATGCAGAAATGGTAAAAGTCAAGGGAGAAAAGGAGGAGCCAAGATGGCGGTGTGAGTAGTTCAGTGGAAATCTCTTCCCAAAAACATATATATTTTTGAAAATATAACAAATACAACTATTCCTAAAAGAGACACCAGTAGATACAGTACAACAGCCAGGCTACATCTACATCAGTGAGAACTCAGCATCACACGAAGGGGGGTAAGAACGCATAGAAGCTGATGCAGAGAGAGAGATAAAAGGACCTCCAGGAATGAAAGAATACTAAGAGAACTGTGTGACCAATCTAAACGGAACAATATTTGCATTATAGGGGTACCAGAAGAAGAAGAGAGAGAAAAAGGGATAGAAAGTGTCTTTGAAGAAATAATTGCTGAAAACTTCCCCAAACTGGGGAAACAGTTGCTCAGACCATGGAAGCACACAGAACTCCCAACAGAAGGGACCCAAAGAGGACAACACCAAGAAACATAGTAATTAAAATGGCAAAGATCAAGGACAAGGACAGAGTTTTAAAGGCAGCTAGAGAGAGGAAAAAGGTCACCTACAAAGGAAAACCCATCAGGCTATCATCAGACTTCTCAACAGAAACCTTATAGGCCAGAAGAGAATGGCATGATATATTTAATGCAATGAAACAGAAGGGTCTTGAACCAAGGATACTGTATCCAGCACAACTATCATTTAAATATGAAGGAGGGATTAAACAATTCCCAGACAAGCAAAAGTTGAGTGAATTTGCCTCCCACAAACCACCTCTACAGGGTATTTTAGAGGGACTGCTCTAGATGGGAGCACTCCTATGGCTAAATAGATGTCACCAGAGAAAATAAAATCACAGCAAAGAAAGAAGACCAACCAAATACTAACTAAAGACAAAAAATAAAATCAACTACCCACAAAAGCAGTCAAAGGAAACACAAAAGAGCACAGAACAAAACACCCAAGAATGGAGGAGGAGGAATAAGAAGGAAGAGAAATAAAGAATCACCAGACAGTATTTACAATAGCTCAATAAGTGAGTTAAGTTAGACAGTAAGATACTAAAGAAGCTAACCTTGAACCTTTGGTAACCACGAACCTAAAGCCTGCAATGGCAATAAGTACATATCTTTCAATAATCACCCTAAATGTAAATGGAATGAATGCACCAATCAAAAGACACAGAGTAATAGAATGGATAAAAAAAGCAAGATCCATCAATATGCTGCTTCCAAGAGACTCACCTCAAACCCAAAGACATGTACAGACTAAAAGTCAAGGGATGGAAAAAGGTATTTCATGCAAACAACAGGGAGAAAAGAGCAGGTGTTGCAGTACTAGCATCAGACAAAATAGACTTCAAAACAAAGAAAGTAACAAGAGATAAAGAAGGATATTACATAATGATAAAGAGATCAGTCCAACAAGAGAATATAACCATTATAAATATACATGCACCCAACACAGGAGCACCAGCATATGTGAAACAAATACTAACAGAATTAAAGGCGGTAATAGAATGAAATGCATTCATTTTGGTAGACTTTAACACACCACTCACTCCAAAGGACAGATCCACAAAACAGAAAATAAGTAAGGACACAGAGGCACTGAACAACACACTAGAACAGATGGACCTAAGAGACATCTACAGAACTCTACATCCAAAAGCAACAGGATACACATTCTTCTCAAGTGCACATGGAACATTCTCCAGAATAGACCACATACTAGGACACAAAAAGAGCCTCAATAAATTAAAAAAGATTGAAATCCTACCAACCAACTTTTCAGACCACAAAGGTATAAAACTAGAAATAAACTGCACAAAGAAAGCAAAAAGGCTCACAAACACATGGAGGCTTAACAACATGCTCCTAAATAATCAATGGATCAATGACCAAATTAAAATAGAGATCAAGCAATATATGGAAACAAATGACAACAACAACACAAAGCTCCAACTACTGTGGGATACAGAAAAAGCAGTCTTAAGAGGAAAGTATATAGCAATGCAGGCATATTTAAACAAGGAAGAACAATCCCAAATGAATAGTCTAATGTCACAATTATCAAAATTGGAAAAAGAAGAACAAATGAGGCCTAAAGTCAGAAGAAGGAGAGACATAATAAAGATCAGAGAATAAATAAATAAAATTGAGAAGAATAAAACGAAAGAAAAAAAATCAATGAAACCAAGAGCTGGTTCTTTGAGAAAATAAACAAAATAGATAAGCCTCTAGCCAGACTTATTAAGAGAAAAGAGAATCAACGCACATCAATAGAATCAGAAACAAGAAAGGAAACATCATGACAGACCCCACGGAAATACAAAGAATATTAGAGACTACTATGAAAACCTATATGCTAACAAGCTGGAAAACCTAGAAGAAATGGACAACTTCCTAGAAAAATACAACCTTCCAAGACTGACCAAGGAAGAAACAGAAAATCTAAACAAACCAATGATCAGCAACAAAATTGAAGCGGTAATCAAAAAACTACCCAAGAACAAAACCCCTGGGCCAGATGGATTTACCTTGGAATTTTATCAGACACACAGAGAAGACATAATATCCATTCTCCTTAAAGTTTTCCAAAAAATAGAAGAGGAGGGAATACTCCCAAACTCATTCTATGAAGCCAACATCACCCTAATACCAAAACCAGGCAAAGACCCCACCAGAAAAGAAAACTACAGACCAATATCCCTGATGAACGTAGATGCAAAAATACTCAACAAAATATTAGCAAACCAAATTCAAAAATACATCAAAAGGATCATACACCATGACCAAGTGGGATTCATCCCAGGGATGCAAGGATGGTACAACATTCAAAAATCCATCAACATCATCCACCATATAAAGAAAAAGAAGGACAAAAACCACATGATCATCTCCATAGATGCTGAAAAAGCATTTGACAAAATTCAACATCCATTCATGATAAAAACTCTCAACAAAATGGGTATACAGGGCAAGTACCTCAACATAATAAAGTCCATATATTATAAACCCACAGCCAACATCATATTGAACAGTGAAAAGCTGAAAGTAGAGGAACAAGACAGGGATGCCCACTCTCCCCACTGTTATTCAACATAGTACCAGAGGTCCTAGCCACGGCAATTAGACAAAACAAAGAAATACAAGGAATCCAGATTGGTAAAGAAGAAGTTAAACTGTCACTATTTGCAGATGACATGATATTGTACATAAAAAACTCTAAAGACTCCACTCCAAAACTACTAGAACTGATATCGGAATACAGCAAAGTTTCAGGATACAAAATTAACACACAGAAATCTGTGGCTTTCCTATATACTAACAATGAACTAATAGAAAGAGAAATCAGGAAAACAATTTCATTCACAACAGCATCAAAAAGAATAAAATACCTAGGAATAAACCTAACCAAGGAAGTGAAAGACCTATACCCTGAAAACTATAAGACACTCTTAAGAGAAGTTAAAGAGGACACTAACAAATGGAAACTTATCCCATGGTCCTGGCTAGGAAGAATTAATATCGTCAAAATGGCCATCCTGCCCAAAGTAATATACAGATTCAATGCAATCCCTATCAAGTTACCAACAGCATTCTTCAAGGAACTGGAACAAATAGCTCTAAAATTCATATGGAAACACCAAAGACCCCGAATAGCCAAAGCAATCCTGAGAAGGAAGAATAAAGTGGGGAGGATCTCACTCTCCAACTTCAAGCTCTACTACAAAGCCACAGTAATCAAGACAGTTTGGTACTGGCACAAGAACAGAGCCACAGACCAGTGGAACAGAATAGAGACTCCAAACACTAACCCAAACATATATGGTCAATTAATATTCAATAAAGGAGCCACGGACATACAATGGGGAAATGAGAGTCTCTTCAACAGATGGTGCTGGCAAAACTGGACAGCTACATGTAAGAGAATGAAACTGGATCACTATCTAACCCCATACACAAAAGTAAATTCAAAATGGATCAAAGAACTGAATGTAAGTCATGAAACCATAAAACTCTTAGAAAAAAACATAGGCAAAAATCTCTTAGACATAAACACAAGCAACTTCTTCATGAACATATCTATCCAGGCAAGGGAAACAAAAGCAAAAAGTGGTACTATATCAAGCTGAAAAGCATCTGTACAGCAAAGGACACCATCAATAGAACAAAAAGGTATCCTACAGTATGGGAGAATATATTCATAAATGACAGATCCGATAAAGGGCTGACATCCAAAATATATAAAGAGCTCATGCACTTCAACAAACAAAAAGCAAATAGTCCAATTAAAAAATGAGCTGAGGAGCTGAATAGACAGTTCTTTAAAGAAGAAATTCAGATGGCCAACAGACACATAAAAAGATGCTCCACATCGCTTGTCATCAGATAAATGCAAATTAAAACCACAATGAGATATCACCTCACACCAGTAAGGATCGCCACCATCCAAAAGACAAACAACAACAAATGTTGGTGAGGTTGCAGAGAAAGGGGAGCCCTCCTACACTGTTGGTGGGAATGTAAATTAGTTCAACCATTGTGGAAAGCAGTATGGAGATTCGTCAAAATGCTCAAAATAGAAATACCATTTGACCCAGGAATTCCACTTCTAGGAATTTACCCAAAGAATTCAGCAGCTCAGTTTGAAAAAGACAGATGAACCCCTATGTTTATGGCAGGACTATTTACAATAGCCAAGAAATGGAAGCAACCTAAGTCCATCAGTAGATGAATGGATAAAGAAGATGTGGTACATATACACAATATTATTCAGCCATAAAAAGAAGACAAGTCCTACCTTTTGCAACAACATGGATGGAGCTAGAGGGTATCATGCTCAGTGAAATAAGCCAGGCAGAGAGAGACAAGTACCAAATGATTTCACTCATATGTGGAGTATAAGAACAAAGAAAAACTGAAGGAACTAAACAGCAGCAGAATCACAGAACTCAAGAATGGACTAACAGTTACCAAAGGGAAAGGGACTGGGGAGGATGGGTGGGAAGGAAGGGATAAGGGTGGGGGAAAAAGAAAGGGGGCATTACGATTAGCTTGTGTAGTGGGGGGGGCATGGGGAGGGCTGTACAACACAGAGAAGATGAGTAGGGATTTGGCAGCATCTTACTACGCTGATGGAGAGTGACTGTAATGGGTTTTGTTGGGGGGGGACTTGGTGAAGGGGTGAGCCTTGTAAACATAATGTTCTTCATGTAATTGTAGATTAATGATACCAAAAAAAAAAAATGTCAAGGGAGAGTCAAAGATGTCCATGGTTTCAAGTCTGGATGCCAAAGTCATGCCTGCAAACCAGGATAGCTGGGGTTGGCAAGGGAGGTATGGGTATAGAACGTATCTGTACATTCCACATAGCCCTTTTCCACTCTCTCTCAGCTCAGCTTCTGTGTTCATTCACAGCATTTATCTGTACCTTACCTCTCTAGAATGAAAGGTCCATGAGGCAAGAGCCTTGCTCGCTTACTGCCTGCAGGGGACCTGGCTCCGGGACGGTGCCTGGCAGCATCACATTTTCAGTGCGGACATATGTGGACCATATGAGTGGATTTTGAGTTAACATGCTGTCCTCAAGCACAGCCTGAACCTGGGTTTGGGATGTAGGTACTGAGAAGCAAGAGTGTGATGATGCAAACCTCTCTCAAAGGTTTAGGGGAGATGAGAAGGGGAAGAGAGGGGCAAGAGAGAGAGAAAAGGCAAAGGTACCCAAGATAATGACAGCTTCTGTAAACCACGGAAGATCTTGTAAATCAAGGAAAGACTAATCAGTAATGGCAAATGTTGAAGAGGTTCAAATGGATGAAGTGAGAGAGTAACACTAAATTCCAAGATTAGGAGGCTGGGAGCAGCCTCAGTGGAGTGCTGGATGCAAGGCAGACTGCAGGGGGAAAGGAATGGGAGTGTGGACGGAAATGGGACACAGGCTGGATTCTCACGATGTTTGGTCTTGATGGTAACAGACTATGCAGAAGTCAGAGGAACAACTGTTTGGATAGGAGGTTTGTACTTTAGCTTTGAGATGAAAGCGTACTTAGAGATCCAGGGGAACCTCCGCTCCCACCAGCACAACCCCCCAAAATAGGAATGATTATGCAGAAAGAATGTGCAAATGATATCCTGAGTAGTAAAGACAGGGAAGGGACAGAGCTAGAACTTAGGTAGGCCCAAAAAAGGGTCCTCTCACTCAGGAGATGAAGAGAAGCACTAGGAGAGTAAATGGGAAAGAGGACTTGTCCTGCCCTAGAATCCAATAGCCCATGGACCAGCCTAAACTGGGTGGAAGAGACAGGTAACTTTCTGCTTTAAAACAAGGTCAGACAACTTGAAGTTGGGGCCCAGGCCCAGTCTGTCTTACAGGACAAGACAGCTTCCACCATATAGCTGACCCAAAAACCATCATAGCAGGCCAAGGACAGGACCCTTCCCAACTCCCACCACCAGGGGAATTGTGTGATTACAATGGCATTCCTTACAATGGCATTAATAAATCAGGGTTGTACCCTTTATTCCAATTAAAAATTCCTACAACAGAAACCCAGATTAGGAAAAGTGGCATTAACCACTGTATAGCAGAACACAGTAAGGTTCATCCCCATGTGACAAAGCCAGGAGTTTAGAAGAAAGGAAGACAAAGAATTACTTTTATTGGAGGACACTCTTCTTTTTTATTCCAACGTAGCGTGGGTCTTCCCTAGCATGTACTTTATGGTTTGCCAGACTGCACGTGGCCTTGGTCAAGCCCAAACAGCTAGATTTCACTGTTTGAGGCAGTTTATTAAAGAAGAAAACACATTTCTCTTGGTCATTTCCAAATGCATCAATTTTCATCCAGATGTGACATCTTTCCTCAATGTAGAAAGAAATGTATGATAAATCATGTTATGCCTCCCTTTATTTTAGGCTTTACTAGTATGCACTCCACAAAGCACAGCAGAAATTTAAGCCTTAAAATACATATACATGTAAGATGACAATTAAAAAAATCATAATGGGGCATTTGATAACATTTTATCAAATTCAAGTAAAACATTGGTAATAAATGGGTTTAAAAAGAAATGATGAAAGTAAATGTAACAGACAAATTCAAAAGACTTGTTAACACATCCACCTGGCTTGTTTTCATCTATTATGTCACAATTTTCATGCAAAAAAACAAAACTATGAGGCATTTCAACTTTTTCAGATTTTAATATAGTTTGGTGGCCTTCAGGAACTAGGGATATAATATCCACAAATAACTTCCTGGACCTAAACTTATATAAAACCCTGTGTTGATTTGAAAAGGAAACAGAGAATCCTAAGACGGTGAGGCTATCCTCCTTAAATATGGGATAACATAAAATAACAGTTAATGCAGTTTAAAATTCCTTTTCTTAAATATTCAGTGTTGGAAGAAATATGTTACAGCAGTCCTACTTACTGTTAAAATAATTTAAAAGAGATGGTTGGGACAGATGAAGGGAAATTCCTTTGCATCTGCCTTTGCTACCTTAGGGAGAGAGAAGTTAGGAGCCTAGGTTCAGGTAAAGGGCAAGAGAGACAACTGAAGAGACTTCCATCCTCTCTTCCTGTCTTCTTAATGCTACTGTCTGGAGCCCCACTCCCGCCTTGGGTAGCCACGGTATTGTCAAGAGCCAGATTCTCCCAATGTCTAGGGAAACGTGAGTGAGAGGCCAGTGTGGTTCCACTCATGAACGGAGAATTAGGGACAACAAGATGCCCAGCCAGAGGTTGGAAGGAGTCAAGGACCAACAACAGAATCTGGAACTGAAGGCATGTTAGAATTCGACTCATTCAACTCTGACCTGACTTGCTCAAGGTCACAAAGCACCTTGGTGGCAAGGATACTACTGGAACCTAGGAGTCCTCCATCAGCACAGCTCTCTGCTCACCACTTCCCACAGCATCCTAATCCACAAAGTCAATTAGGAACTAAAGAGGATTCAAAAACCAAGCTATCGTTATTTCCCCTATGCCAAGTCTCTTTTCTTTTTGTATGCTTTTATTATGGAAATTTTCCAACATCTACAAGTAGGGAGATGACAATAATAAACCCCGTATACCCATCACCCAGCTTAAATAATTACCAACTCATGGCCAGTCTTCTTTCAATTATATTCACCCCTCCTCCAGGATGATTTTGAAACAAATTTTGGGTATAATATCATTATTTCTTTTTAAATGTTAAATAGCCAGAGAAATTATATAGCTGCAAATGCATCAGAGACAATTTTCTCTAGGAAGCTTTGTTGTTCCCATCCCATACCCTCATGCTGTTTGTGATATTATTTTCACAGCTCTAGAACTAGAGGCCAGTTCTTATATCAGCACAGACCATTAAGATACATTCTGCAATCCTGTACATACACTGTCAGTATAAGACTGCAGTGTAATGAGAAATTTTGGTGACAGGATTGTTTTGGACAATAAGCACGGAGAAGAGATAAATGCCTTTCTTCCTTAAACGAAATACCACTGAGACTGGATACTTGCTTAAATCAGGCTTAATTCTGCCTTGAAATTTAAAACCAACTTCCTCCATGAGTCATATGAAAGATACTAAATAATGTAATTCTTTTTATTTTTTTATGGCATGATTATAAATAGATGTTGGGGTGCTGTCCCAGACACTTAAGTGACCAGCCACTGGTTTAAGGTTAAAGGAATTCTGACTTCATGAATCCCCATATTTTGAGGAAAATGATTGGTTTTTCTTTATATCATCTGCTTCAGAAAGCCATCACTGAATCTCCCGCTCTCCAGTCTTGCTTCAATGCCCCTGCTGTGTCCTATCATGGCATTCTGTGTTCCAGGTATAACAGTAGTTACCATACAGCATGGAATTGGTTTTTTGCCTGTTTTTTTGCTTCTTTTACACTGGGAGAAAGGGAAGGAATCAGTTATTCACGTTTGTATTTCCAGAATTTGGCATGTTTTCTGAGACAGAATAGATGCTCACTAAATACCTGCTGAATTGATCTGAATTTGGAGTCCTAAAAACATGATTATATTGAGTTTAGCAAAATAAGAGCAAAAGAGGTTGCCAAAATAATTAAAGACAATGGGAAGAATACCCAATGCTGAAAAGACAAAGTCTGGATGGATGCCTCTTCTATCATCACAAGGCGAGCATAAGATGTCTATCACATCCTTGCCCTGGTTAAGTTTATATATGTTGCCTCATGATGTGATATAATGTAATTCTTAAGATCTAACAAATCCACAAAATAAAATAACAATTAAAATGTTCACACCAAGAGAATTAGGAGTCTCCTAGGACAGAGAATATTTATTTGTCTTAATAACATGATGGAAATTTAAAGTTGCACAATAGATATAGCAACACTTGTCTTTCAAGTGTCCCATTTAAATTTTGCCCACAGAACAAACACATTCAAAAAAGATAATTTTTTAAAATTAACAAACAGGATTATGCTGCTGGAACTAAGTAAATAGATAGATAATAGACCGTGTGTGTGTGTGTATGTAAATTGATATTTCCAGCTACAGTGTTGACAAGTAACATTTCCACTTCTCATTTTGCATTTTACTACCCTCCCCCAGTTTTTTATATGACTTTACAAGTATATATTTTCAAACAAGAATATATTAGAAAGCCAAAGTGAGTGGAACAAGAAGGCAAATCAGAACTCTAACTTGATTCATCCTTAAATAATTTCATTTCAAATAGGGATTATTTTTTTCTGGGAAAAAAAAGCTTCATGAAACAACTTTTTCACCTTTTGAAAAATTTAACAATTTATCTTCTAACAAAGTTGGTATCCATACCTGCTGAGGTTTCTCTAAACTTGTCACTGGTCTTCTTTTTCCTCCATTTCCAAGGCTTAAAGATTTTACCGATGGTGGAGAGTTTCCCCTTTCTCTTGAAGGGAGGGGTTTGCGAACCTGCTGTCGGGCCATCTGAGTTTGCTATGGAAGCTTTGTCCAGTCCGTCAACTGTATAAAGAAAAAGTCAGGGAAAGGCTGTAATAAAAGCCTAAAACAACATTATCTATTTCTTCCTGCTCTGTTAATAGTATGCATGCCACTTGAATTGGAATCTCACATAAAGTTTATTTTGTCCCATTTCCCAGCTGGTAGAACTCCCCTGATAATCAGTAGTAAATCAATCAATCAGATATTATAGACCCTTTAGATAATCATTTTAGGGAAAGAGAAAAGAAGCAAAAGACACACACAGTAGGTAGGCCAGACACATAAGGGTCTGTGCAACACAGCTGAATCCATCTGCAGCAACCAGTTTTTTGTGCAGAAAGAGAGTATTCTAAGTGCTCCTGAAATAGGATGTTCCTCCAGAGGCTAGTTTGACATTCTCAGTAATGAATATTACAGTTATGGTGTAGAAACCATGGTTTCTCCTTCACAAGACAAAACTCAGTGCCAAAGAGCTAAATTCTAATTTTCACAAAGCTAAAATTATCTTTTTCTTCTATTACAAAAAAGTTTTCAGCTTCAAATAAACCATTAGCTACCCCTAAGAAGAAATATGTGGAAAATGTGGGTCTTGCACATGACAGAACATGGCTTTGATGTGCCTCAATCATTTTATTAATCAGAAGAAAGACCTAAAACCTTGCTGCCTTGTACTCTGTTCAAATCAGAGGGAAGATAGTGATGACCTGTATCACTCCACCTATCAAATTTTAATGGCAAAAAACTGGAAGGAGTCCAGAATGGATAGACTATGGTATTAGTCATGCAATGACATAGTACTCAGTGATAAAAAATGAAAAAAAGCCCCTGATACATACAATGACATGAATACATCTCAGAAACATTATGCTGAAATTCTCAGAGTATATGCATGAGAATATACTCTGTGACTCTATATGAGGTCCTTAAGGAGGCAAAATGAATTTCTGCCATCCACCCAAAAAAAAAAACAAGAAAAAGAAGGAAAATCAAAATAGTAGTTGCTTCTTTGAATGAAACGGAGGTGGGAATTAACTGAGAAGGGGCTTGAAGAGAACATCCTAGGGTGATGGAAATTATCTCAATTAGGGATGGATTACACAAAACTCATCAAATGGTATTATTATTCATGATATTGTACATTTCACCTTACCTTTAAAAAAAGTAAATAAATAGCAAAGTCCAATTAATGATATGTATGCTGATATGTTTAGGGGTGAAGTGTACTAATGTCCACCAAAAATAATAAATGGATGGACAGATGGATAAATATGCAAGAAAGTAAAATAAAGCAAAATGTTAAGGGTTGAATCTAGGTGGTGAATATGTGGTGGTTAATTCTTTCATCGTCAACTTTCACAATAAAATAGCAGGAAAAACAAAACAAAAAAAAAAACTGAATAGCAAGGACCTCTGCTTCCAGGAAGATGGAGCAGACTTACTGTATCCTATTCCTTCTGCTAAATTCAGCTTATAACCCTGGACATTATATATAAAACAATCATAAGAAGACTCTGCAAGGTAAAGGGAAAGTAGACCAGCCTAGGAGCTCAGGACCCAAGAAACAACACGGAGGTGAGACCCTTGGGTTTTCTTTTTGTCTCATATATACCAGACTTGTAGCTGGAGCAGCCACCAACTCAGCAACTCCAATGGGCACAGACGAAAACAGCCTCAACAAAAGCCTGCTCTCTCTGCCAAAGGGAAGGGAAAGGGACAGCCTGGCAAGACACAAAACTTTTAGACAATAACTGCTCTACTCCAAGCAAACACCACAGAAGAAGCTATGCCTATCCATGCCAACAAAGGCTGAGTGGGGAGACTAGACTTCTACCCTCACAAAGCTCTAACAAGGAGCTCCAATACCCATCAGACTGGTGCCACAGAAGACCAAGTAGGAAACCAGGTCCTTCGTACCATCTGGTAAAGCATCCTCGACAGTGTCAGTGGAGACCATGTGGGAGCCTGGACTTCTGCCCCTACCTGGCAGTAACAAGGCGTCCCTTCTCCTCCAATCCCCCAATGTTGGGGTGGTGTCAAACCACTGTCCAGTAGGAACAAGACTATCTCTACCCACAGAGGCATCAATGGACTCCACGTGGGGATCTGCAAATCCCACAATGCTCAACAGTAATGAGGACCTCCCCAACTATTTCCACCACCAGACAACGACAGAAGACAAATGCGGAACCTGGATTCTTATCTCCACATGGCAGTAATGAGGAGGCATTCCTTGCTTTCCCGGCTGGAGAGGTGTCTGACAAAGCCAGTTAAAACAAAGGTTCAGTAAGATTTAGAGTCTCATAACGATACAAAAATGTCTAAATTTTAATCAGAAATCACTTGACATACATCAAGAACCAGGAAAATTTTTAATTGAGAAAAGACAATCAATATATGCCAACACCTAAATCCTTACGGGTTCACCTTCCAAACAATGATAAATCCTATTTTACTAGTGAAGTCTAGTCTAATTTAAAATAGAAATGCAAGTTCTGCAGTGATTGGATTGATTCTTCTCTCTGTGGTTCCTAACCCTACTTCACTTACTTTCCTTAACCTACCTACACTAGGCATAGTGCAATAGGCAGAGAGAAGTAGGGGACGGAATCATTTTGAAGCTAAGCCATAATAAAAAAAGTAAGCTCCAGTATCTACTTCACTTCCATTCCTGTCTGACTGCCTTCCTTAAAATAGAGGCAAATCTAGGGAGGAACTGAGTATTTCCTCCCTGGTGTTTCTTTATTGAGACTTTATGCTGAATGGTTTAATTTTGAACACTTTAAATGTGAAATATAAAAGCGCTGACTATTACAAACATAGGAACTAAAGTTTCCATCTCAAATGCACTTCTGGGGCTCCAGACACTCATCAAGTTCTCATTTTCTCTCAATCCACACACCCAGTTCTATGATAATCCAGAAAGATTCTGCTTTTGATCCAAACCACTGAAGAAGAGTTTATTTTTTCTCCTAAAATCAGAAATACACAGAAATGAAAATTAAATAATTCTAGGCCTAGGTGACAGGAGGTGACAGATGGGGCAACTGAATGAGGAGACTGAGTTGGTGAATGAAGAATCAAAGCTTTAGGGTCAAATTCATCGCTGCAGAAGAAATTAACCAACATGACCTTTCCTTATGATGCATTTACAGCCTAGTCTTTACTCTGGAAAGGGTCTGGCTCAGTGTCAATGCCCACAGCAGTGCATACACACAGAGCTGTTCTCCTGACTGAATGAATCCACCTGCAATTTTGTAATTGTTAGGTTATTAGTAACCACACTCACACTTAGGGGCCATAGTTGGCCACACTCGCCACTCTACTTCTCCTACATCATGAATGTGAGGGGGACTGTCACTTGCTTTTTGACTAGTATGAACAGAACATGAACTCTCTTTTCCTCTAAACACCTAGGATACCACTGCCAGGGCTGTTTCTATTTCTATAGGTTTTCTTTTGGACCTATTTACCATTAAAATCAGTCTGAAATTCCCTAAAATTTTTTCACAACAAGTATAGTGAATTTTGCACTTACACACAGACAGAACAAAACTGCCAGATAAATTCCAGATGAAAGTCTAAATTTCCTGTTTTAAATGTTAATTTTGATCCACTTTTATGTCATGAAGAGTGATTCGCACTTGAGATCAACATTTTATAATATTTTAAATATTACTGAAATGTTTAAATATTTTTAAATACAGTCATTAGCTGTTTCACTACAGACATTTTAAATAACACAGCTCAGTCTATCTTCCCACCAAAACAAGCTCACACCTAGTAGGACCTCCCCACACCCCCAGCTGGTGACAATACGTGCAAGTTTTATTTTTCCCTGGAACAGAAATGTATCAAGTAGGCAGTCCCAGTGCCAATGTGACCACAGAGCCGAAAATAAATGATAGATAATTATCACATAAAATAAATTACAGGTTTGGATAATCTTCCCTTTGAGATCTGAGAACTAACTGAATGACAAAGACTCTTAGAAAAGTTAAATCTACTTGAGAGTCTGTAGTATTTTTATAATATTTGGTAGTTCTGTGATATTTTTGACATCTATTTTAGATTCTCCTCCGCACATAATTATTTCAGTCACTGAGAAAGTGAGACAAATAATGGCAGAGGGTTCCAGCTCACAAATTCTGCGAGTGAAAGAAAGTTTAGAAAAGAACCTCTATAGAGAACTCCTGGTACAGATTTTATACAAACACCTGCTCTGTGAAAAAAGAAGTCAGCAAAAAGATAGTCTCAACTTTCCTCTAAATATCCTTAAATATCTGAGTTAACAAGAATACATTTTTGTAGCCTAAAAATAACCAAAATAATTAAAGAGAAATCATATATGGTTAAAAAAAAATACATGCTATGATAATACTCGGTTGCATTATGTATACACCTATCTTATTTATAGTGATTTTACTGTACCAAAGAAGAATATATCCACTAAAAAGGCATTACACACACACACAAAAATCTGACATTTAAAAATCAAGAACTTGAAGGAAGTAAGAAAACAAGCAAACCAATCTTCATTTCCTTAAAATATGGTTTCTAAGTTATTTTCTTTGTGCTGTTGCAATTTACTATGCTTACATATTATTATTACTATATATTTTTTTATTCCATTACAGTTTTTATGTTTCCATTGTAATTCTGCCACTTTCCCCTTTAAGGGCCACAAAACATGGCAAAGAAACGTTAGAGTAGCGCTTAGGGAAGATTTGACTTATTTCCTACATTTATGCGAGGCCTCTCTCAACTGCAACAATGACTGAGGATACATGCTGTCATACACAGGGGCATACATACCACTTCTGGGCACAGAGTCAAGTAGACAAGGTCAGAGTGAACTGATACTATGAGCCACCACAGATGAGACTGAATGATTGGTTTCTATGGAAACCAAGTGACTCTCCTTGTCACGAGGTGTCTAAAGAAGATCCTTACTTTCTTGCTAATCAGAGTTTACATTAAGCTAGATCAAATCTCTTCCTTTTTTGGGGTGGGAGGGAAGAAAAAGGGAACAGAAAAATCAAAATGTGTGGCATTACGTGGGCGTGTGAGTTAACATTTCTGAAACTGCTATACATGTACACTGGGAGGGAATGAATAAGGAAATGGACAGTGAATGTTGGGAGCCAGGTCTCTCACTGTTGGAAAAAGCTGGGGGGAGAGCAGGTTTCAGACAAGCAAGGGGAGAAAGCTAGAATTATCCACGTAGCACTGAATTAGATTGGGAGACATCAGGATGAACTCATATTTGTGACAGATAAATTAGATAGACAATCGATACGTGTGCATATATGGTTCATGCAGAGGGCCCAGGAGCAGTGCTACCCCAGTGAGCACACGAACACTTTGGTTTCCACTAGCACTCTCCAATGAAAGAAATCCGCTAGCTACAGAAACAGCTGCTTCCAGGGCTGGGGCAGGAGAATACTAGATGAGCCTGGAGCACCTTACTGTGTCAGAATGTAAGCAAGTGCTCAAAAAGCATACTGATGGGAGCATGTCAGTCACACAGTCAGCTGACACAGTCCCCAAGGCCAAAGCTAGAATAATCTGAGCAAGAAAATAAAAAATGTGGTATTACATTATAATCCAAAGTATAAATAAATACACATCACCCAGACTGGTAAA
Source organism: Manis pentadactyla (assembly GCF_030020395.1). Classification (NCBI taxonomy): domain Eukaryota; kingdom Metazoa; phylum Chordata; class Mammalia; order Pholidota; family Manidae; genus Manis; species Manis pentadactyla. The sequence goes on from NC_080030.1 coordinate 48,558,933, forward strand.
TATTGAATAAATAAATGTAGGAGAACAGACTAATCTGTACAGAAGAATTACAAAAATCATTTCTATAAGTACAAGGAGGAAGAGCTTAACTCCCCATTCCTTAAACGTGGACTTAAACCCACTCCTTAAATGGTGACTTCCTTCCAAAGAAATGCAGTATGGAAGAGGGGGGATGACTTTACAGTGGAGAAAAATGACAAACAGGACCTCAGCCAAGGGCTCTTGATTAACTTCAGCAGCTACAGGTCATGTTGGTAGCATGAACTCGTGATATGATGGATGAGAATCATACTTCAAAACCCATAACCCCATTATAACCATAAGAAAAAGATCAGACAAAACCAAACCGAGGGACATTTACAAATTACCTGATTCATACACTTCAAAACTGTCAAGGTCATTAAAAACAAGGAAAGTCTGAGAAACTGTCACAGACCCGAGAAGGCAAAGGAGATATGAAGAATAAATGTAGGGTGGTATCCTGGGTGGAATCCTGGAAAAAAATACAAGGACTTTGGGAAAAACTAATTCTAATAGTTAACAGTTAATAGTAATGCACCAAAGCCCTGTTCCTTGGTTATAAGAAATGTACCATACTGATGATGAACAGTGGGAGAAACTAAATGGGGTAACTGAGAACTCTCTAATATCTGCACAAGTTTTTCTGAAAATCTAACACTATTTTAAAATAAAGGGTTCATTTGTTTAAAATGTGGCATTAGTTAGCACAGAGGTAAATAAGGATGAGGATTTAAGAGATTCTTAGGGGTGAAGATATCAGCTCTAGAGAGACCTCAGGGGCTACTGTCTCTTACCAACAGTAAAGATTTCTGCTCAACAAGTGTTGGGAATATCACCCATCTTTCTCTCCAAAATCTCTTTTTACTAGTATTTTTAATTCCTAGAACTTTATCCCTACGAAAATTATTTACAGGTTATCAAATAGTTGTTTCAACACTTTTTATCACATGATAGCCCCAGATAAGATAAGAACTATTCAACCTTCTACTAGTTGCAGAAAGGCCTCTGGAAGTATTCACCCCTAGTTACTGTGAGACCATCCAGAGAGGGGGAATCCAAATGTACCCACCAGCATGCACACATGTGCACGGGCACACACACACACACACACACACTCTCACCAGGCTGGGATTATCATATATTGTTAACATAGAATAACAAGTCTGGAAATAAAAATAAAAAGGTCTCCTGTACTTTATCTTTAAATCATTGAAGTGGAACTGCCTTCAATATTAAAATTTTATTTGGGTATCAAAAATAAAATAAAAGACCTGAAACTTATTTCAGGCAACTGAGACATTCCTGAGATCATCCATCTTTCTCCCCTACACTCATGGGGGTGGGAGAAGAGTGGCACAATTCAGGAACAGAAACCCCATAGCTTGTGCTCATGTGAAAGGTTGCATGATAAGTACCCAACAATGAACAAAATAAACGCTAACCCACCCAGCATGTTGCTCCCTCCTGAAAGTGGTAATTAATGAGCACTTTATTAATAGCAGAATTAATAATCACTTTTTTTCTGTGTGCCAGGCACTATGCTAAAAAGTATTTTACCTGCATTAGCTCAATGCTAATTCTCACAATTTTTGAGTCCCATTTTTGAGATGAGAAAACTAAGGTTCACAGAGGCTAAGCACGTAGCTCAGCATTTGGCATATAGTGTGCGGTGTCTGTCCGGATAGAAAGAGAGTAAATAAATATTTATTGACTGAGTTATATGGATAATAAATAAGGTATCTTCCTTAAGGGACACACCCAGTAGGTGGCAGGGCTTGGATTAGAGGTCAGCTCTGCCTTCAGAGATGGTCCTCTTTACCACTGTACCGCAAGGCCTGCTTTAACTGGGTGCTATAAACCAACCTGTAAGGTTCAGGAGAGAACAGACAGGGAGACAGGACTCTTGCTTACAGAGCTGCAAACATGACCAGTGGTCAACGATGCCAGCTCTGTAGGGATGCTGACTCAGGACAATTTCACTTTCAGGGTGACTTGGGAATATTTCACTTCCAGGGTAACTCAGGTCAATTTCACTTCTGGGGTGACTCAGGAATATTTCACTTCCGGGGTGACTCAGGAATATTTCACGGGAAGTCAAGAGACTTGAACTGGGACCCTAAAGGCAAGCAGACTTCCAAGTGGAAATCAAGGAGGGAATGGTCTAAAAGTGAACAAATCAAAGATGGCTGGCCTTTTAACAATGTCAAGAAGATTGTTCTCATTTTCACTGTGCTAAGCTCATCACAGACACATCATACTTTTTTGGCAAAAATAAAAACACATTTATAAAGTTATAAGCTTGAAAGTGTAAAATTGTGAAATGTGCAATTTTTACAAAGGAACTAGAGACTTATGGAACTTTCTATATATAAATGTACATAATATTACTTAAAAATATGAGACTAGAATGTTAGTTAAATGACCTTGGTTGACACAGAAGAAAACTGCTTTTCATCAGCTGATAGTTCCTTTAAAAAATAGTTGGTGCTAAGGTAATAATCATGGCTAAAACTTGTTTTAAATTATTTAGCCATCAACTTTTTACATCTAGCAAGAATGTAAACAGGAAAATAAAGGTAAAGAAAAAAAATGTGGGACATGTTATACCAGAGTAAAATGAAGGAATTTGCATCCCCTGGAGAAGACTGCTCTTAGAACCCGCCTCCATATTTGCCAATTTCCATTCCTCTGTCACTTGGAGAAGCTACAGTTATCTAAAAGGACTTGGGATAAGATCAGTCATTACAGTAAGTACTATGTAACTTTTTCAAATAGTTTTTGAGTTATACATACAGAAAGTAAACAGTTTTGCACATGCAATCACCATCCAGATAAAGGTCTAAACCATTTCCAGGCCAAGAAAGCTTCCTGTGCTTCTTCCCTGTCAATATCCATCCCCTCCATTCCCCCGAATGATTACTGTTTTTATCTCCATCACCACTCATTTTTCTGTTCTTGGACCTCTAACTTCGTGGACTTACGGAGTGTATATCCTTTTTCACTGAACATTAGGTTTGAGAGGTGTCTCTACATACATTTCAAGGCATTTCAAAAGCAAAGCTACTATCTGGTTATAAAATGAAAACATGCCATCTTAGCAAGACCTCCGAAGATAGAGTGCTTGAAATGATGAGCTTTATGCACAGTTCTTCTTTTTATAAAAGTTATCATTACCAATTTCTTTATCTGGAAAACACGAATAACATCTCCTTCCCCCTTACTAGGGTTTCTGGGAAAGCCAATCTACCTTTCTACTACCTTTAAAGGTTGCCCGGAAGCTGTGCTAAACAAATTTTAATCTTGTTTAGGTGGAAGCGAATCTGAACAAAACTAAAGGTGGAGAAGTTTATTTTCTGTACTGATGACAGTTTTATGTTTATTCTTACTTTGCATATTAGAGTAGGCAGCAGTTCTAAGAAATGCGATTCGTAGAAACAGAGTAGATCCCCGTTATGGGGACAATGCTGTTTAACCTAGGAGTTCCACATTATCCTGTATATATGAAAGACTTATAGATGAAAAACCAAGACCCAAGATGTCTATGTGGCTTTCCAGACCTTAGCTAGTGGCAAAGACATAACCTATCTAGATCATCTGATTCCTGACCAGGGCTCTCTTTCCACTCGCGTGGGAATATGATAGCTTAACTCAGGGTGAGCCAGCAGCACCTCCTAGTAACTTTAAAGAGCAGTGAGACTCTTTGTACAGCAAAACATAAAGAAGACACGGCACCTTCAGGAAATAAATCAAGGGTAATGTTCTGGGTTTTGACCATCCAAGGGGTAGTTAACTGTAAGTCAAGAAGACAGCTGAGTCCCAGACCTGACACTGCTACTCAACTAGCCCTGTGACCTTCAGTAAGGATCCCAATATTTCATTGCTAAAATTAGCAGACCAGGTTAACTGAGCTCTAGGCCCCTTTCCAACTTTAAAAATTCTGATTCTCATACTGATTTGTGGTGAGTACATTAATCTTAAAGGTCACAGTAAGACCTGGTCTAAGTGCTTTATGAATATCGCCTCATTAATTGTCACCACAACCCTGTGAAATAGTATTCCCATTTTGTACATGAGGAAGTTAAAGCCCAGAGAGACCAAGCACATTTCCCAAGGTCACAAAGCCATTAAGTTGGATTTAAACTCAACAGTCTGCCTCCAGAGGGCTCTTTGTACAAAATGGGGTCAGAGGGTCATGGGTGGGAATAGGGCTCTATTTTAAGAGAAGGCAAGACTTAAACTTTAATGAAGAATAGTAATTCATGTCTACCCACAACCACCTCCTTGGACTAATCCAAAGAGTTAGAGGAGGGACTATTTCATTCTCTAAAACCATGCCAGTTCATCACAGTTAAGTTCATGCTGGTTCTAGGCAGAGTGTTTTCTCCACTTATGTCAACTACGGTCATCTGATTGCTTAGAATCCTTATTTACCATAGCATTAATTTTAGAAATTTGATACCATCCGTTTTTTAACTTGTTTTTCTAATGGAGACAGCCATCCTTTTTAAACCCCCAAAGGGAAAAGCTACTAAAGACTTCCATCTGTCTGCACGCACAGACAAAGAATTTCGGAGTTTAAGCTTGTGGCTGGTAGGCCTGCAGAACGAGTATGTTTGTGCAGCTGTATGACATCCTGATGCACTGACATGAACGACATCCCCTGGACTTGCTAAAGGATGTTTAACAGATTAAATAATGGTACTCGTATCTGTGGTTTAAAGAAACTTTGGTTGAGTAGGAAAAGGGTCACTTTGCAAATGGAAAATCAATTTGATTGTAAACAAAGGCATTTTACATTTTGAATATAACTGTTAACGCTATAAGCAAAAGATTCTATGAACAGATATTATGGCTCAGCCGGGAAATAGCAAAAAGTTTGCAATAGAGGTGAAAAATAAGAAAGGAGCTAACGAACCTTCTACCTTCCTTTCCTTACCCTAGCCCTCTCCTGCAACAACTCCCGGAGTTGGGGTGGGGAGCAGGTCACAGTGTGTGGAAGGTGTGCTGTCTTTGTCAAAAGAAAAAGCCAACATATCTGCAAGTGGGCCAACTACCAACTCAGGGGGATTCACCCCCTCTATGTCCAGATAACGACCACTCAGTTTATGCTGAGCAAGTGCATGTGGCTAAAACTTCAGGGGAAAAGCTGGCAGACCTTACATATAAATTATAAAATCAAATCAAATCAAATCAAATTTCACTCTTTTTAAGTAAATGGCGAAATGTTGCCTCAGCCAAAATTATGATAAATTTCCTGTGGAAGATGAATGCACTGAAGTATTATTATTAACACTAAATCTAGACCAGTAGCTTTAGGTCAAAAAGCTGGTGGATAAATGAGAGCCTGAGAGTCTACATATAATGTGCCTAAGCCTGTCTGTAGTCCAACGGTCCCTGGCGGTCACACCACGTTCCCAAAGCTGGTGGTCACATGTAGAATTATGGCATTATCTCCCCAAGTTATAAATGAAACCTAGAGGCTTATACAATGGAAGGCAAGATGCAGGGAGAATTTATGTCAATTAGTCATAACAAGTCCCCTGGGCACCCAGATTTATATCCTTAGAGTTCATCTAAGGGGTGACTGCAAAATGCAGGCATCTGAACTTGGGAGAGAAGCAGTGAAAATGGACTGGATCCAAGGGACCAACAGATGAATGGATCCAAGGGACATTGAGGAAGAAGTGAGGAGGTGGAGGAACTGTCTGGAGAATTCAGGGAGAACGTCATGGCCTGAACCTCCCCAGTGATGCCATGAAATGTCAAAAGAAGACTTGGAGAAAAGACCTACGGTTTATGTTCAGGCACCATGCACGACCTTCAGGTATTGGCAGGACATTCAGGGAAAGATGTCCAGCAGAAGCTCAGAAATACACTAGAGGCACATTAGTGAGAAGTCAGTGCTGAAGTTATTTGGGGGAGTCTTCCAAACAAAAGCAGCACTTGAGAGCCAGAGGGAATGATTAAGAAGGATTACAGTTAGAAGGCAATAGGCTTTATGCAATAAAGAACGTTGGACTTCTTTGTACTGAGATCGTCAGGTAAAGGAAAAAGTTTATTTGTTTTAAAATTACAAAGTGTGGGGGGATACTCAAGCATGTTCGTAGACTGAGGGGAAAATGCCTAAAGGGAAGGAGAGAGTGAGGATCCAAAGGAGAACAGGCTGGCTACACGGGACTGACCTCCCTCTGGATAACAGCAAGACTTGGCATGGAGAGAAGTGACCACCCGCGTCTGGTGAGTATGAGGAAGTGAGCAGGGAGTCAGGAGATGACAGCAACAGAGATGTGAAGAGAAAATTAGCAGGCTGGCATGCATTTCAAATGAGAATACACACAATACTGGAAGGAAAACGGCCAGGAATGGCAGCAGGAGGGAATCAAATGTCAGGGGTGAGGGAGTGGGGAACAGAGCGTCCATTACAGAGAGCTAAAGGAAGAACTGCCGGGGAGAGGTGGGTCCCAGACAGGACAAAGAAGAGGAGGCGGGGAGGCCCACAGAAACATGAGGATATAAAAACATCTGCTTACTAGGGAAGGCAGTCATTTATTCATAATTTATTGAGTAACTATTATAAACCAGGTAATGCACCAAGTCCATAATAGTGAACAAAAATGGATCAGATCTCTGTCCTCAGGAGGCTTACTTACAGCCCAAGAAGGAGGCTGACATTCAAGCAACCATCCATTCCAAAGTAGAAATATGGCTTTATAGAAATACAGGGCACAAGAGATCCGCATGGCGGGAGGGCTCAGACTGTGGCTATTGAGCATTAGCTTTTGTGACGCACGTGGCACAAAATGCTCTCCAAGTTCTGAGTTAAAGTTCAGGGCAAAACTGTCTGAGGGCTACAGAGATTTACTCAAGTTTCATAATGTTGCTTAAAAGGTAGAAATACCTTGTCCAAATTAAGAGGAAACCATTTAAAAGTCACTGAAAAGCAAAGGATTAACATTCCTTAGTTGATACACATAATGAGAGAAAGAGGGAGAGAGAGTGTGGGGGAGAAGGGAGGGAGGGGGGAGAAAGAAAGAACAGAATTCCATTAGTCGGTTTTTTAAAAAAATTCATTCTATAGTAGTGATGCCTTTAAGGTTGGTTTTAATTTTTTTCTCCAATACAGTCACTAAGGGTATCCCACTTACAAGATGTTCTATTTTGGTTTCTTTCTTTCAAATGACATTTGTATCAAGCAAGCATTCCAGAGAGGGAGTTGTACCAGACGGACTTGGGTAAACCACCAAGTGGAAGGCCTCTGAATCCAACTGGGGCATCATCAAGCCAAGCAGCTTATTTCAGAATTATTTTCTGATACAATTCTTTTGAAGATTTTCGATACTGGCCTGAAGGACTATTGAACGTGTACTAGAACGATGAAAAAGGCCTGTAACTGAATGTCAGAAATAGCTAGTTGTAATTCCCTGAGTTTTCCAGAAGCCATACAAATAATTTTTTATTGTTGCTGTTAAGTGGGTAGGGAAAATGATTACCTCTTCGAGGTGCAAGTATATAAAGAAAAAGTCATAGTCAGCCAGTTGACCAGGAGTCCTGTGAGGACAGGGACCCAAGGGTTTTATTCCTGGTGGTGCCCCCACCCTGTCCCAGGTCACAGAAAGTACTTGATAAATATTTACAGAATGAATAACTAAATCATGGACAAACGTTTGGCAATAATGTACAAGGCCTGGCCTGACAAGGCTATGATTTATTTTAGCAGGTCTTAAGATTTTTCATACAGAGGAAATTGTTTCTAACAGTGCCTTCCTGTAGAATTTCAAATATTTTGAAAGATAATACAACAAACACTAAAGTTTGAAATTGAGAAAATATCAAAGCCAGCAGGAAGGATGATTAACACTCATAAAAGCAGTACAGACACTGTGAACAAATTTTTCAAGTGAACAAAGACTTAATTGCTGCTCACTATGTAATTAAAAAAAGACAATCCATCAAAGACAACTGAAAAAACTGTTGAAATAATTTATATGTGAAATTATCATTTAAGAACTTTCTATTTTCACACAGTGATGAGTGGTGAAATACATTTTTTTCAAGAGCTACTCCTCCACACACACCACATTGACGTTTTCTTCTTCCTTCTCTAAACACACTAGGCATCTCAGATTTTTCTTCAGTTTTCACTTCTTACTCCTAACTGGGTCAGAAAGGCAGTTTCGTTTCATGGCAAAGAAACTGGGAGAGGTAAATTACCTAGGTAAATTGGAACTAAATCCAAGTTGCTTTTGTGTTTTTTCCATTCTTTCCCGGCATTACATGTGAGAATCTGAATGTCCCAGAGAACTAGGAAACCATATAGAAAACTTTTAAACCCTATTTTTAACCTGAAATCAAATTCTTCCATAAAATAGCATTAAAATGGACGTTTTTAGCTCTGCATCGATACTTTAGACTTTGGATTCACTACATATATCAGAAACTGGTAGAATTACAAGGCCCTTTGCATAGCCCAATGTTATGGCGGCAACGAGGTGACTATATAAGGTAACGTGCTCATTATGAGGAATCACTCTTTAAGACTGTGTATTCCACTCTAAAAAGACAACACCACTTCTTCTGTCTTACCTTTCACCTGAGCACTGAATATCTCCTGTTACACCAGTATCCTAAGGGGACAAACTAATGGAGGATGACTGACACTTACGTTGCTCCATATTAAAGCGTGGAAGAAATAAGAAAATGTTTGGTGTTATCCTTTAGCTTATTTGGCACCCTGGTAACACTATGTGTATGCTTAAGAAAAAAAGAAATAAGGAGGCATTTTAAGTTTAAACTATCATAGAACTGTAAAGTACCACAGAGGAAAAATGTGGGTTTGGGGGCCAGAAAGACTTCAACTTAATAATCTTCTTCCACTTCCTAGCTGGTAACCCTGAGCAAGTGATTCGATCCTTTGGAGTCTCTTTCTCATCCACAGAATGGGATACAATGATCTACATTTGGGTGGTAGAAATAACATACATAAAGAGTCACACTGCTTCAACAATATTTATGAAAGTTCAGCTGTTTCCATTACCTCTTCTTTTCCTGGTCCCCACCCAAACAAGCAGAAAGGGAGCTGTTAAAAGGTCTTGAGGGGAATAAGTGATAGAAAATGCATTATTTATTATCTGAAGAAACTGTGGTAGTAACATATCTTTCAAAGATATTTTCCTGGTCTTTCAAAGGGCTCCAAGAAAACACACCCTAACCCTACCACCGAAGAGACTCCTGCAGAGAACCACCAGTGTTCTCCACTGGTCTTAAGACAATTACAGACAGCTGCTGAGACCAACTAGCACTCAAGGGAAATCACCATTATCCTATAGCAGAAATGCCCTGGACTGAGGAAAGGAATGTACAACCTACAAGAATGGAAAGAGTAGCTACAATTGGACTTGGCTCTATACACTAACGGCTAGGAAGTTGTGCAATTTATTTTTACACTTGTGCCTGCAAAAAATAAAAAAGTAAAGTAAGAAAAAAAATATTTCATTCAAAAGACCGGTTGCTTACTTGGTGAATATAACACTTAGTTAATCATTTTGAAAACCCAGTTATGGAAATGTCTACATCTCGCTGGGTTACAAATTGTTGTTGCATTTGGTTTTTTGAAAAGCTTGTACTATAGACAATGTGTTGCTATAGCTGCCAAACAGGAAGTTGCATTTTACTCCTGTTTCTAAATATGCCAATGTCAAAATCTGAAGAGAAAAAAGGAGTTCCGTTTCATGATTCGACAGTTTAAGTTACAATTAGGGCCAGCTTTAAATTCACAGAGCTCCTTAAGTCCCAAAAGACTTATTTACTGAGAATCATCATCACCCACTGGACTGGCTATGAAATCATTACAAAGGGGCCTGTTTATTCTGCACCCTCTCTTTTTGACATCTAACAGGAACTTTGTACTTTTCCTTTTCACCCCTAAGACTAGGTACCCAGCAATAAAAATAAGGTTGGAATGATACTGTAATACAACGAGTCATTAATTAAATCCTTATCAGTTATTTCCATCATGTATATAGTAAGACTTCATTTTTAGGACTTAGGATGTTGAATTTTGAATTTGAAGTATCAGGGTTAGATCCAAATGAAGTGTTCTCACGTGGAAGAACATCAATGTTCCGTGACTTTTAACCTTCCTTAAATTGAGGGTTCAGCAGATTCTAATCAGCAAAATGCCTTAAAAGTCTTAAGTAACAGGGTTACAACTAATGAGTGTGAAGGCTTGGCTAAGAATCCCTGCACACCCCCAAGCCTGCAACCCAACGCTATTTGCATTCAGATCAGGGCACCAAAAAATTGGGTCTTGAACGTACCCTTTGGGGAATGTTTTGTTTCTCAGCCATCTTAAGATCTAACTTCTAGGAAACCCCTGGTCCTAAGGGATGCCTATGAAGTAAATGCTTTCTTAGGTGACTGGAGAGTTTTAAATCCTTTTAAGGGAGGATCTAAGATTGCTAGACTCTGATGGACCCAAGTCTTACTTCTGTACTTAAATAGCTGGAGGGACCTATTCTATTTAAATTAAGGAATTTTCAACCTCAAGGAGGTGGGCATGTTTTTGAAGCACTATCTTCGTATCTTGTGGTAAGACGAGCAAGTCCCCTAAACTGTCCATCTCTGTGAAGAGTCGCCTGTGAAATTAACAAGGGATAGGAAGTCATCATCGGAGGCCGACTAGGTGTTTCGCAATGTGTATGGGATATAATAGGAATGTCTTTTATCACACATGAATCATCTTTGAACTACCAACCTGACTCAGTGGGGCTGCTGCATTTTTCTGGCAAGAACATTCTTGTTCTGCCGTTTCTTTGACAGGTGTTTAAACACTATCTTTCTGTAGCATCCCTATTCATTTTCTTTCTTATTTTAGCAGCTCTTTGTGAAGAGACATGTCACTCTGCTGGATATCAAGCACATCGAAAACAATGAAAGTACACAGTAAGGAAATTCAAACACAGAAAAGAAAAAAAAATGTATGTAGTGACATTTGGGAACAAAATATTTCTTTAATAGAGCACCATATATTCAGGGCCCTCAAGAAGATTATCAGTCTGCCAGGTAGTACACATATCAATGCTGACCACAATGAGATTAGAATATTGGTGAGCATTTTTTTTTTTCAATTTGGTGCTCCAGTCACAAGATATTGATAATAGTTTCTTACACAATTATGGCAGAAATGCAATGTTCAAGTAGGCCACTTTCTAATTTTACCTTATATACTCTTTACATTCCATGCTTCATTTCTTAAGTGTCAATGCCTAGTGACACTGGTTGATTCTCATTGCTGAAAATCACCTTCAAAGCACCCTCTTATTCAAGTCATAGCTACTGAGCAGGTGCCACTGTGGGAGGTGAGCAGAAAGGAAGCTATCTTCTGTTAAGGAGTGGAATTGAAGAGTCCAGAAAAAAGATAATGGATCCAATGTGTTCATGGGCCACTGTGAATGAACCCCAGTTTGTAAACTTTTTTTTAAGGACATTGTTACGGGCTTAACTGTGTCCCCAAAATTCATATATTAAAGTCTTAACCCTGAATACCTCAGAATGTGACTGTGTTTGGATAGAGGGCTTTTAAAGACCTAATTAAGGTAAAATACAGCCCTATGGGTGGGCTCTAATCCAATATGCCTGGTGTCCTTATCAGACAATTTGGACATAGACATGTGTGCACACAGAGGAAAGGCCACAGGAGGAAAGAGGATGAGGAGGTCTTCTGCAAGCCAAAATGGGCAGCCTCAGAGAAACCAAGTCTTGATTGTGGTTTTCTAAATTGTTAGACTCCAGAACTGTGAGAAAATACCTGTCCACTGTGTAAGGCCCCCAGTGTGCAGTAATTTGTGCTGGTAGCCGAGCAAACTAATGCAGACACCTACTGTTGTCTGGAAAGCTATTCACCGAAGGTAGAGGGAAATGTACACAACTTTCAACCTCGTCTCTACTCCAACCCCACCTAAAAGAGGGAAAAGAAAGGTTTTTAAAGGCTTCTGTGATGATTACTTTACAATAGTTTTGTAAATTAGAACAGCTCATTTGAACAATGAAGTATATGTATGTTCTGACATTTTGTGGTGAGATGATTAAAGGGGATTCATTTTTTAAAAAGTATACAGTTCGAGATTCTTTTTGAAAATCTCCAGTTTGCTTTTTATTCTTTTCATGTTTTCTTTAAAAAACGGGAAGCCAAGTACTTTCCAAGTGACAGGATACTGGTTGCGCACATATGTATATAATTCCGTTCTAGGAGGTTTTAGGAAAATGAAACACTGCTCAGTCAGGCCCACAGAAACATTGGACATGAGCTCAGTTAACTCATTCTGGCTTATTCCAAGTTTCCACCCTCAGCCGGCTCCTCCACAGACGGCCTGGCAAGTCAGCCCAAGTTAACTTTACAAATGGAGAAATTTTTAAAAACACAAAACCCCTTTTAATAAATGAAACAAGCAATAGTAATCCTGAGTTGTCCTGCCAGGCTGCCCTTCTCAGTCCAGTGGGCACCCAGCTCCTGTGAGAAACATTTTTATTCTGGAAGAAAGGCTCAAGGCAATGCTCAGCAGGCCCCCCTCAGAACACCTCATCCAGGCAGCAGTGGCCTTCCTCAGGGAGGCTGGGAGGAACTCTCTAGAAAAAGCTTTTAAGAAACCCCAATTAAGACCGCAATTTACTTCACACTGGGCAATGTAGTGCAAATAAACACAACATTGAAAGGAAAGACCCCTGAAGTACAAACAGAGGTAAAAATAAAAAGCTGAGCATTTCCAAAAAGGAACACATGAAAAGAAGTTTTGAATCGATGATTGCTTCCTTTCGGAGTTCTCAGAATTTGCTGCCCACATTGCTGAAAGAGAGAGGGACTCCGCCTCCTGTCAGCAATGTATTTACTAAACTCTTTCTTACAGTTCCTCCTACTCACTATTAAACACCTGTTTTCATCCATCCTTGTTCTTTGATTGTGGTTCCTCCGTGAGTAATCACCATGCAGCTACATGAAGTTCACAGGGCCTTCCAGAAAAGGCAACAGAGTTGAAATTCTGTGTCCTTTCCTTATACAGTAACTGCAGTTCTATGGATAACCTTTCCCTTCAAATGTAACCACATTTAGCTCAAAATTGACTATTGTGGGAAATGAATTATTCTGTAGCTCATAATATTAAAAAAAAGGAAAGGAAGAGGGAAAACTTTGCTGGCAATGAGATTTTGCCAAAATCGCATTCAGCAATGGGAATAATTGCTCAGGAACAGGACATATTAATGACCAAATTCATCAGGCATTAGGTAGGAAACATCAGCGTTTTTGAACTGGACGTTGTAACTTCTACCTTAAGTCAAGAGAATATACATATTGTTCATGAAGAGAAATTGTCATATGAAGCTACCTTTTAAATACCTGAATACCGCTAATCTCCAGAGGATATTTCTCTCACCATAAGAATCTTCTGGAATGCTTGTCGAAATACCAAATTCTGAGCCCCTTCTCCGAAAGACTCTGATTTTGCTGGTCTAGAATTGGAGCCCAGAAGTGAGTATTTGTAACCAAGCATATAGGTGATTCTCACAATTGGGCAAGTCAATGAAATACCATTATTATCACAGCAAACATATTTTTTAATTCGTCTATGTGGCATTAACTTTTATATTTTCATAAAATATTTTTTAGACTATAACAACAAGAGCAGATCCAGGTTGAGTTCTTGTGTAACAATCATCCAAGAAGGTCTTTTGAAATGAACTAAAAGCTATTTGCAAAAGAGAAAAAAAGTTAGTCTTCTACATAAAGGGAAAAAATGTTAATCGTGATTAATTACAAGTGACAGTGGGTGTTTTTTACACACTACAGCAAGTTTGCTTGATAACCTTATGACCCAGCCAAGCTCTGAACCAAGTAGGAAGCCAGAATAAAGACACTTTCTAATACTAGATCTCAAGGCAAAAAACATGCTCCCTGAGCTTTTCTCAATAAACTGAATAAACCAGCTCTGTCAAAATAAGGAAATAAACCCAGGTAAAATAAGGGATTGATCCAGCACTCTGGAGGTCCCACACAAGAAGAAAGTAGAAGGAACTCCCAGGATGGCGTGAAGAGATCCCAGGGCATCCGCTGGGCAGCAGGCTTCGAGGAAATCCTGTCCAAACAGGATCAGCACAAAGACCGTGGACAGACGTAAAGACGACTTGACAGAAAACAAAAGTATCTGGCCATGTTGAGAAGAGATCTACCTACGTGCAGATAGGCTCAGGGATGAGTATACAGGATCCTTAGCAAGCAAATAAAACACCAGTAGGCAAGGCAAAGGTATGTAGGAAAGAAAAAGCAATCCTGGTTTACCTCAAGGCTTAACCGTCAGGAGCCTTTAGGTAGGTCTACGGAAGGCTGATCTGATCAAGAGCACAACCTAAGAATGAGGGGGAGATGCGGCATGGGAGGACGGGAAACGTGTGATGGTGAGGCAGGGGTCGGAGGGACGAAAAAGGCAAAGCTGTAGCTTCTATCTCTATACTGACAGGTCAGTAATAATGCGTCAAGATGAACAATCAATTACTAGCCATGTACACATGCTATCTGGAGACTGGAAGTGAATATGAAAGAATCAGTTTAAACAATTCTGTATTTCTCGGCTGCTACCTAATTTTCCACTCAGTTCCTATCACTACTAGTAGCTGATCTGGCCAAACAGAGCTTCTCATTTATTCCAAAGTTTTTGTGTCAGGCATTTATCTAGGAATAAGAAGACACACTGTGAATAAGATAACATTCCCTTAGCTCCTGGAATCGAGGTTCCAGTAAAGGGAGACAAACACGTAAACAGACAAGATAATCTGAGGGACAAGTGCCATGAAGGAGCAGAGAACTCGACTGAGGGGTGGGCAGGCTGTTCTGGGAAGGGGCTGGGCAGGGAAAGGTCTTGAAGAAGGGGTAATCCTGGGGCCGAAGCGGGAGCCAACTGTTAAAGAGCTGGTGGAGGAGAGTCCCATGTGGCTGGAACAGAGGGCACAGCAACTGCCAAGGTCACAGGTGAGGATGAGCCAGGCTTGTCTGAGGACTGAAAATGGAGGAACACTGTAGGGCCGGGTGGGAGTGGGGGTGAAGGGCAGGGCAGGGATCAGGTGTCACAAAGATCACATATTGGCTTTGAGGACCATAGTGTGAAATCTGGATTTCATTCTAAATGCAATGGGAAGGCATGGAAAAATTTCAAGTATGGAAATGACATATTTATGCTTTAAAAAATTACTTTAGCTGTTGTATGGAAAATGAACTGCAGAAGGTTGAGAAGAGAAGCAGGAGACCAGCTTGAGCCCACTGCAGTTGTTCAAGGAATAGACTGGCCACAGCTTAGATGGTGGCAGTAGATACAGAGAAGTGAGTGGATGTGAGATACATTTTGGAAGACAAATGGAAGGTCCACACTGATGGATCAGTGTGGAAAAGACGGGAAAACAAGGATGACTCCTAAATTTCTGGCTTGAATGAGTGAGTGTTTGGAGGTATCACTTAACAAAATGTAGGAAGTCCAGGGAAGAACCACGTTGGAGTGCAAAATCATGCCTTCTATTTAGACCTGTTCCTTATGAGATGCCCATGAAGGATTCAAGCAGACCCACCAAATGGGCAATTGTGTATTTGAGCCTGGAGCACAAGGAAAATGCAGAGTTACAGATCTGGGCATCAACCTACTCCCGTTTCTCTAGTCCCCACCCAGGTCAGGAGCTCGTCCCACCTGGTCGGATTACTGCCGCCTACCTCCCGGGCCTGCCTTCCTTCCGTCGCCACTACAAAATCAACTGTGTGCAGCAGGCAGATGCATCCCCTTGAAGCAAAGCTCTGATCATTTCTCTCACTTGATAAAAAAAAACCTTCAGTGGTACCCACCACCTGTGTCTTTCAGTCTTGCCTTCCACCCTTCTCCTTCTCAGAGCTGAGTTCCTGTCCCCCTGCTGTCCTTTTCAGTCTTCCTGATTTGTCCCCACAGTTCTGTAGGGGTCCCGTCCCTCCCGCTTTCATTTCTGCACATCTCCACTCTGTGCCTCCTGGGTTCAGCCTCTGCAGGATTTCTCTCTGAATCCTCACCCATAGGACCTTAACCATAATCACTTAAGCTCAGCAGCTGTTCACTGCAAGAAGGTACCACTCTTCCTTCTTAATCCCCCCCACAATGAGCTGATCTGCAGGAATATACCCGCCAAGCACACATCAGCACAGCTTTCTAGGACTTTTAAGCAAAATACCACTTCAGTCCCTCTTTTGTCAACCCAAATTTCCTTGGTGTTACAGGTTGGAATGTTATACTTGCCATATACTTATATGAATAAAAATATCCAGCCCCTTGAAATGAAGATAAATGGAGGGTTAGTTTACAAATATGAATGATAATCGTTAGACCAAACTTGTAAAAGTCATGCAATGTGCCTAGTCCCTTCTGGGGAACAAAAAAGTTGTTTCAGGGTTTTGTTCCCCTGCTTCCGATGGGGATGGGGAGGTTTGACCAAGAAGTGTCCATTTTCTGAGGACTTTCTCTATCTCAGTACCACTTTTACATAAGCTGAGTCCTCACTAAATATGAATCTTTACTACCATGAATACAGACTCACAGTTAGCTTGTGACACGAAAGTCCCTGAAGACAAGAGAATGTGGTTGAACTTTGTATCTGTTCAAATTAAGGAGGCTTAATTAGAGGATCAATAATCAGGGGGTCTTACCTTCTTTCCTTCTGAATTAAGTAGGTAAAAGGTGAAATCGGACTAGCCCACTCGTTGCCTGCTATCTTTTTAGACTGCTTAAGGCAAAATAAATTTAAGCTAAAACTATTTAGGACATGACTCACTGACCAGACATGATGAGCTGTGGACTACAAAGAAGTAACTGAGGCTCAAATTTTTGCTCATTTTCCTTCTGTCCAAGTGAATGGCATTTGCATGATGATCAAACAAACTAAAAAGAAAATTTAACCTAAAAAGGCTACATCAGGATCTATATTGTTTTCATCATTGAATTGACAAGAAGAAAAAAAAAAACTGGTTGAGAAACACCATTCAACTTAAAACGGGTTTCAATTCCATGACAGCTAGAGAAAAACTAATACAGTGGCAGGTCAGCTCATGGCTCTAAATCCAGTGGAGGTCCAGGGGGACACTGGATACAGAAGCCCTGGCTTCGATCACATCCAAAGCAGGAAAAAGAAGGGACTGTCACACTATCTCCTCACAAACGAATTTCCTCTCTCCCTTTCTGTCCATATAGATTTTTTAATGCACATATTTAAAAAATAGAATATTACTTTAAACCTGCCTTTTCAAATTTTTTTGTTATTTATGATGAAAATCACTTTTCAAAATTATTTTCAAGTAATTTTTAAATGGCTTATTCCGTCACACGCCTATATCCCAATTAATTCAACGAATCCCTTGCTGTTTGATGATTAGTTATTTCCAATGTTTGGTTTTGAGAAACATTGCTCCTGGGGGATGTTTTTTTCTTTACAATATGATTTTCTTTTCTTTACAATATGATTCCCAAAGTGTAATTGCTGGGTCTGAGTGTATGTACATTTTAAAGTTTTTAATATATATTACAGAGTTGCTTCCCTGGTAAGTTGTACCTTTTAGAGCACCACAGGATAATCATTTCCTGGGAATCATTCATTTTAATCTTTGCTAAATTTGCAGGTGTTCAAGGGCATCCTTTTTCTTTTTTTTTTAATTGAATTAATGATACGTTACTTTGTATACTAACTGGTCACTTCCATTCTCTAGTTATGTAATGTAGGCAAGTTCACTTTCGTGTTTCAGTTTTCCTCATCTGTAAAATGGGGATAGAATAGTAGTTACTTTTTATGGATGTTGTGAGGATTAAGAAGTTAATTTAAGCAAAGCACTTAGAATACTTTTCCTGACCATTGTGAGTTCACAATTATAGTCATTAGATACTTCAAAAAATGCCTGCTCATATTCTTTACTTATCTTTCTATTTGAGTGTTTATCTTTTTCTATTGATTTCTTTTTCTTACTGATTTTTAAGATGCCTTACTACTTTAAGATGTTAATCATTTTCCATATACAATGCTAATATTTTGTCAACTTTATGAGTTATTTCTCCAATTTGCTGACAGGTTTTTTTGGCATGCAGAAGGTTAAAATTTTAATATCTTTAAATCAGAACAAATCATAGGCATAAAATAGTCAACATGAGAAAAACAGCACAGGAAAATATGATTCTTAATAACTCTACTTTGTAAGAAAAAAAAGCATTGATAGATTTGGCTCCATAAAAATTTAAAGTTTTTATGTGAAAAAAATAAACAAATTTAAGAGATAGGAAAGATATAGGAAAATGTGAAAATGTTTATAGTATATTATAGGCCTAAGTCTAATCTCCTTAACATGAAAATCTGTATGAAAAGAAAACATAAAATAAGGAAAGACTATAAATAGGAAATTCAGGGAAAAGTAAGTACAAATGCCCTACTTGACTCATAATCAAAATGAGGTATCAGTTTTTTATATAAAGATTTACAAGGACTTTAAAAAACTAGTTATGTACAACATTTTGGTCATGTACAGTTGAACAGAGTGTTCACTGCACAGTGACACCTAGGCAAGGGAGTGAGTTGGGACTGAATTCTTCTTAATGTTCCACGTGTTAAACCATATGCCTACAGGGCTGCCTCACCCAGTGCGAGTGACTTCTGTTTCTCACAAAGCACCATATGGTCTAAGAGAGACCTTGATATTCAGTGTTGGTGAGTGAGTGCAGAAAGAGGAATTCTCATATAGTGAACAGATATATTGATATAGCCTCCTTGAAAGTAATTTGGCAGTCTATCAAAATAAAAGATACATACTGGGAATTCCACTCCTAGGAATTTACCCAAAGAATACAAGTTCTTCAGATTCAAAAAGACATATGCACCCCTATGTTTATTGCAGCACTATTTATAATAACCAAGATAGGGAAACAACCTAAGCGTCCATCAGTAGATAAATGGATAAAGAAGATGTGGTACATATACACAATGGAATACTCTTCAGTCTTAAGAAAGAAACAAATCCTACTGTAAGATAAATTCTAGCCGGAATAAGCAGGCAAAGAGAGGCAACAAAGGGCCAGGTAATTTATTTAAATACCCCCAGGTGAGGTTCTATGGCCTTCTTGCAGGAGGCCAGAGAAGTCACACCGGTTAGGGAGGTGGGGCGCTTATAAGGGATTAGGAGGGGGAGGAGTGAGCAAACTATCTTAGGGGGGTGTTGAGAGGTGTGATTGGCCAAAGGTGACATAATAGTCAACTAGAAACTTTTTTCCTTCCAAGAGGGAGGAGGCTGACATCCGGGTCTTGGCACATCAGGATGGAATTCAGGAAGAGCTGTCCCCTTTCCATATACAGTATGGACTTTGGGGTCTGGTCTGTTCTCCCCCTATGGCATCTCTCTGTTCCGTTTGCATGTCCTTGTTTTTCCTTTCTCCAGCCTAACACCTACCATTTGCAACAACATGGATGGAGCTGGAGGGTATTATGCTCAGTGAAATAAGCCAGGCAGAGAAAGACAAGTACCAAATGATTTCCCTCATTTGTGGAGTATAACAATGAAGCAAAACTGAAGGAACAAAACAGCAGCAGACTCACAGACTCCAAGAAGGCACTAGTGGTTACCAAAGGGGAGGGGTGGGGGAGGGCAGGTGGGGAGGGAGGGAGAAGGGGATTGAGGGGTATTATGATTGGCACACATGGTGTGGGGGAGTCATGGGGAAGACAGCATAGCACAGAGAAGGCAAATAGTGACTCGGTGGCATCTTAGTACACTGATGGACAGTGACTGCAATGGGATATGGGGGGCCTCGCTAATATGGGTGAATGTAATAACCATTGTTTTTCATGTGAAACTTTCATAAGAGTGTGTATCAATAATACCTTAATAAAAGAAATTGTAAATAGAAAAATAATTAATTAATTAATTAAAACATACATATTTCTTGACCCAGAAGTTCCAATGTGAGGATTTTACTGGTACATGTAGTTCACAATGCTTAGATAAGGATGTTCATTGCAGCATTATTCACAATAGCACACACAGGAAAGAACCCAGAAACAATATAAAAATAAAAATATAAAACATAAAAACATAATGGAGTTCTTTTAAAGGAATTATGATATATTCACATATTATAATATTGCTTGCTTACAGGATTAGAGATCAATGTGGAAATATTTTCAAGTTCTACTTCATGAAAAAGTCAAACTCTAGCACAGTACATATAACATGCCTTGCTTGTGTTTTGAAAAAGATATGTACATAAATGAAATCTATCAAGAATGAAAAAAATTGTTCATGTTGGGTTATAATTGGTAAGGGTCTGGGGCCTGAGGGAAGGAAAACTCATTCTTATCCTGAACCATCTTGTAAAATTTCAATTTCAACCGTGTGTGACATTTTCATTAAGGAAAATAAATTGTATCCATTTTTCCCTTTATGATTTCTTCTTATGCCAAGTTTATAAAGAAAATGGATAAATATTCTAGGCAGGACATAAGGCCCTGATCAAAATATGGAAGACCAGAAATACAGATTGACATGAATTCTATCATGGCCTAGGTGTGATCCTGTAAACTTCATTCACTTGTTTCCTTGTCTCCTAAAAATGAGAAGAGTGGCTTTGTGCACCCTGTCAACTTAAGGGCTGAGGCAAAGCAGCCAAGAGCTGGTATGTGGCACATTAGAGGTGGGGGTAGGGGGCGCTGAAGAAGACTGCAAGAAATAAAAATTAATTCAAATACCACCTTTCAAACAACAGAGCCAGAGTAACATGCAATTCTTGAAGTAAAAAACAGTAAAAATAATACATAACTCTCATGCATATAATTATTGGCTTAAAGAGGTCAAACTGTTCATTGAGAATATTTGTTGGCTCATTTATATATTCAACAACCATTTATTGTGTCTAAGCTACCATGCCCTGCACTTGACAATGGCAATACTAGGAGTCTCAACCCTTTCAAGGCATGAGGCCAGAAAGTAATGGAACCGCCCTATCTGGGCACATTCCTGTTTGGCCTTTGCTTAGAAATAATGGATATAACCCTCAATAAAATGTAAGCAAACCAAATCCAGCAACATATAAAATGGATTGTACACCACACCCAACTAGGCTTTATCCCAGGAATGCAAAGTTGGTTTAACATTTGAAAATCAATTAATATGTCGTATTTAAATAGAATAAATGACAAAAGCCATATGCTCATCTAAATAAACGCAAAAAAGACTTTGACAAAAATCCAACACTTCTTTCATGATAAAGATGTTCACCAACTAGGAACAGAAGGGAACTTTTTGATAAAAAGCATTTATGAAAAACCCATAGCTAACATAACACTGCATGGTGAAAGACTGATTGCTTTCACCCTTAGATTAGGAACAAGACAAGAATGTTCACTCTTGCCACCTCTTGTTAACATTATACTGTATAATGAGTGAGGGTAACTGACAAGGAAAAGAAATGAAAGGCATTCAGATTGGAAAAGAAAAAGTAAAATTGTTTCTATTTGTACATGATCTTGTATTATTGGCTTTGTATACAGAAATCCTAAATATAGATTTAAATTAAATTAAATATAAAAATCTATTAGGATTAAAAATTGAGTTCAGCAAGTTTGCAGAGCACAAGATCAAAACACAAAAATCAAATTTTATACATCTATGTACTAACAAGAGACATTCTGAATATGAAATAAAGACATAATTTCATTTATAGTAGCATAAAAAATGATAAAATACTTAGGGATAAATTTGACAAAGGAAGAGCAAGACTTATCCACTGAAAACTACAAAACATTGTAGAAAGAAATCAAATAAGATCTAAATAAATGGTAAGACATTCCTGCTTACTGATTGAAAGATTTCATATTGTTAAGAGAGCAATATTATTCAAAGGGATCTACAAGTTCAACACAATCCCTATCAAACTCCCCCGGCTGTTTTTTTTTTCAGAAATTGAGAAGCTGATAGTAAAATTCATATGAAAATGCAAGGGGACCAGAATAGCCAAAAGCATTTGGGGAAAGAAGAACAAAGTTAGAAGACCCAAAGTTTTCTATTTCAAAACTTACTACAAAGCTACAGTTATCTAGAGAGTGTGGCATATTAATAGACATATAGGTCAATGGGATAAAGTTAAGAATTCAGAAATAAACCAAAGTAGTCAAGTGAATTTTGACAAGGGTGCCAAGACAGTTCAACAGGGAAAGGATCACCTTTTCAACAAACGGTGCTGGACAACTGGATAGTCACATGCGAAGAAATGAAATTGGAATCGTACATCACACCATAGCATAAAAATTAAACTGTATTGCAGACATAAAAGTAAGAGCTACAACCATAAAACTGTTGGAAGAAAACAGAGTTATAAATTTTCCTGACGTAAGTTAGGTAATGGTTTCTTAGGTATGGTGCCAAAAATACAAATGAAAAAACGCAGATAAACTGGATATAATAAAAATTTTAAGAGTCTGAGTTGCAAACCATAGTATTAAGAATGGGAAAAGACCAACCCAGAGAATGGGAGAAAGTACTGGCAAATCTTCTATCCAGTAAAGGACTTGTATTCAGTATATAAAGAACTCTTACAACTCAACAGTAAGAAGTCAAATTACCCAGTTAAAGGATCTGAATAGATGTTTCACCAAAGGAGATATAAAAATAACCAATAAGCACATGAAAAGATGGTTAATGTCATTAGTAATTAGGGAAATGCAAGTCAAACCATGAGATACAACTTCGCACTTAACTAGGATGGCTATAAACAAAAAGATAGTAAGTATTGGTGAGGATGTGGAGAAATTGCAATCTTCATATACTGTTGGAGGGAAATGCAAAATGGCACATACAGCCTCTTCTGAAAACTGTTTGGCAGTTCCTTAACACATAACATAACATAAACAGAATTACCCTATGACCCAGAAATTCCACTCCTAGACATATACCCAAGAGAAATGAAAACATATGTTCAACAACAACTTGTACATGAACTTCACTGAAGCACTCTTCATAGAGCCAAAAAGAAATAATCTAAATGGCCATGTATGAACAAGAAATGAACTATGATCCATGTTGTAACATGGATGACCCTTGATGATACGCTATGTGAAAGAAGTCAGTCACAAAAGGCCACGTGTTGTATGATTCCATTTATGTAAAATGTTCAGAATAAGCAAATTTACAGAGACCCAGAAAGTAGACTAGTGGTTAATTAGGGCTGCCAGTGGGGCTAAGAACAATGGGAATAGGGACTGATGGTTGTACAACACTATGGATATACTAAAAAACAATCAATTGTACACTTTCAGTGGGTGAATGTTCTGGTATGTCAATCATGTCAATAAAGCGGTTATAAAAAAAATAGAAATGAGTCTAACCGCATATTTTCAGAAACAATTATTAATGGTCTTACTAGACCCCAAAGAAATAGATGCAGCCAAAGCTGAAAGGTTCAAAAGAGCCTAAAATCAAGAGAGTGAGAATGAATAACTTGTGACCTCCAATGATGATTTCTACAAAAGCCCAAACCAAGCAACAAGTATGAACTATTGGACTCTGTGCTACTGATTCCTTAGACTCAAATGGATTTTCCCCACTAAGCATTTATGATGAAAATCATCTTCACTACTGTAATCTCTAGCAGCTACTCTAGATTTAAACAACTAGTAGATGTCTGAGATCAGACAGAACAAGCAACTTCAGACCATTTGTAAAACCAGTGAAACAGCTAACAAGGAGTGAACAAAATACTTGGAAGAGCATAGAATCTGATATTCTTAGACACAGAGACAAACACCAGTATGACTATAAAACTATAAAACATAATCAAATGTTCTTTTTTGGTTTGTTTGTTTGTTATTTTCATGTAGAATCTGACAGTAAAACCTTAGCGAAATGGAGTGATAGTAATAGACTTAGGCAACCTAAGTAGATATCATGAGAAAATTGCTCCACTCTTTCAATACCAAAACTTCAGTCATAACTACCGCTGACCCTTGAACACCTGTGCAGGTCCACTTATATGTGGAATTTTTTCAGTAAATACCTTGGAAATTTTTTTGGAGATTTGTGACAACTTGAAAAAACATTTTCTTTTCCGTAGCTTACTTTATTGTAAGAATACAGTATATAATACATGTAACATAAAAATATATGTTCAACTGTTATCAACAGGGCTTTCAGTCAATAGTAGACTATTAGTAGTTAAGTTTTGGGGAGTCAACAGTTGTACCCAGATTTTCAACTTCATGGGAGGTTGGTGCCCCTAATCCTCACACTGTTCAAGGGGCAACTGTAGTAGTGTCACCCCTTAACCAACAAAACCAAACCGAAAACCTCAGACTCATGATGTCTGGGTTGGTCATTTCAATATATACAAACTTATAAGCAACTGAAGAGAGGACTTGCAAGTTAAGTACAGCACCATTCCATGAGTTAGCTCTCTGAAGTATCTTTCATGGTCAAGCATAACCTTCTACTTGATTTACTTTTTGTATAAATAAATTCCACAATCTCTTGACATAATTAGTCATTTCATTAGGAATCACAGCAATCTGGGTATTTTTTGCTATAGTGGCTAAGAGCTAGGATGGTCACATTTTTGGATTCTACTCTGCTTCTTAGTAGTCATTTTTGTAATAGCCCTTGATTTTTGTAAAGGCAAAACTCACTTTTCTAATATTGATCCTAACAGTATTTTCTGGCAAAAGAACTCGATTCAGGGCAATACTTTATACCTGTTGTACTAGAGAACTGATTGAAATATATGCTTTACCAGTGCAGAATTGAAAAATATAGCTTTTCCTTAAAAGAAGTCACACTGCTTTAAAGTAACATAAAGGAAACTGAGCCTTAGTTGCACAAAATAGTTTACTAAAATTAAGATTCTAATTAACCCCCCCAACTCCAAAAGCCATTAACGGGACTGACGTTATGATATTCTGGAGCAATGTATCTATCACCTTGTCATTACTAGCAAGAGAAGATGCGATCTTTTTTTCTCTTCTTTGCAGAGGATTCATTTTCTTGAAGCATTAACGTAAGCCCCAGAAAACGTATGACATTTCAGAGTGAAGCTCTGCAATATAAGCAAATTCATGTTTGGGGGGTGGGGGGGTGACTAGAATGACAGAATGCTTATAGTTAAGAGACATCCTGGAGCTGATCAAAAAAACCTTCGTCTGTGTCCTGTCATTTCCGTTCTGCAAGATCCTGTTGATGTTTACACAATTTAAAAAGTTTATCAAATATCTCAAGGAATAACGTAAATGTCCCCTTTGAGGTTGTTTTTTTCTTTTTATTGTTGATAGAAAAATATCAAAATAGTATCTTTTAAATGTATTTCATTATCCGGTCGCAAGCAATGCCACCAAAAAGTTGTTCAGCCTTGTACTGCTGGACAAATGCCAGACATACCTTCCTTCCCTTTTTTTGTTTAAGAAAGTTGAAAAAAAGAAACTTTTAAAACAGGACATTATAATTCAGAAACGTTACATGTTTCCATAAAGCGAACTTTATTTTACCCTCAATAACTTAGTTCATGAGATACATTTCCCCAAATTTTATTAGCTTATGTGTCTAACAAAAGCAAAACATAACATAAAAAATAAAAATAAAAAGGAGCATCATTTGAAACAATTAAGCTTATTGTTATATATATAATTTTTGTAGTTAGTTATTCTAAGCATTCAGCGTTCTGCCGGGATAAGAGAAGGCGTTCAGCACTTCTATTCCGAAAAACAAACTATAAATCACTTGACAAGCCTTAAAGAATTCAGATCTAGTCTATTCGGAAGGCAAGCGTAAATACTGAAAAACCTGTTGGCACGTATATCTTGCTCAGTTTCACGTTTTAAAAACAGCAATACACAAATGGCGTTGCAGGCTCAGAAGTAACTCAGACAAACGCCCTAGCGAGGCATCCCGCACAGAAAATGCGGCCTGTGCCTTTAAGGTAAAGTCGGCTGGATCCCAAAAGGCATTCCACTTTTCCACGACAAAGAGTTTGGGGGCGCGCGACCTCTCGGGCTCCCGGAGGGGCTTGGCGGGTTCGGGCGCAGCCCGACCGGTCGAGGAGACCGGGCCGCCCCGGCTGCCCCGAGCAAGCCCGGCGCCTGCCCGGCGGGCGCGCATCGCGTGCGTCCCGAACTCACCGCTGCTGGGCTGCGGGGACAGCGTGGAAACAGAGGTCTGGCCCATGTCCGGGGGCGTCGGGCCAGGTCCGGCAGTCACGCGGCTCTCTGGGTCCCCCGATCATGGGTCCGCTCGCAGGCAGATTCCCCAGCGCTCATTTCCCGGTCGGCGCAGGGCGGCCCGGCGGGTCCCCTCACCTTTCCCAGCGCGGGTCTCCCAGCCCGGCCGGCCGCGGCCGGCGAGGCGGATCCAGCCCAGCGGATGCCTGTCATTCCTCTATGCAGATTAGCTGGGGTCAAGGGTCACGGGGAGGAGGGGGAGGGCTTAGGGGAGGGGAGGAGGGGGAATGGGGGGGGCCAAGAAGTGGGGAGGGGAGAGGCCCTGGCTGGTCCAGCGGCGCCCTCGGGGGCTGTGAGACCCGCCCCGCCCCAGGGTGGTAGAGACTTCTGGCGACTCCCGTTTAACTTAAAAGGTTCAATGTCAAATGATCCTTTAGGGCTGGAAGAAAAGGAATTAAAGTACTTAGTCACGGTACTTAATTTAAGAAAATTTGTTTAAAGTTGCTTCCTTTCTCATATTCTCTTTGCAGTATTGCAGCACTGTTAGCTGTTGTGTGTGCATTTTTTCTCGTTTTAAAAACTATCAACTTTTTAAGAAATGGGGAGCCTCAGTGAGGTTGAACAGTAAGTCCAAATGATGGATCTGTGTGAGATCCACGAAGTATACCCCATACCCTTTGCTCTCTACCACCTAAACTCTGGGATGCTCACCTCCCTATTTCAAAAGAATTACTGTGAACACTATGAAGTGGTGTGGTAAGGTATTTAAAATATAAAAAGGTGGAAACAACAAAAACAATGGTAATCTATTTTAGAAGCCAACGTTCCCTAAAAGTTGAATTAAATCTTATAATTAAATCTGTCTCACTTCTTAAAAATATGAATACAAATAAATACTCTTGGTATTTGCAACTGATAAGTAATCTAGATGCCATTACACTGGATAGTGCTTACATAAATACATTTTCACTTTATGAAGGTTCATTAGGCTGTACACTATGATTTGTGCATTTTCTCCAAATATATGTATTTCATTAAAAAATTCTTTTAAGTGCAGTTTTGGTCACAGCTTTTACATTTTAGGTTATTCTAGACATTCAACTTTAAAGTTATTAAAAAGCTATCTAGTATATATATTCATAAAATAATCTAAGTTATTTAATACTTTAAATGTGAAAATCTTTTTTTCTCAAGGCCATGTTATTAAGATCATGCAGGGCCTTACTTTATTTTTGAAAGACATTTGCTTGTCCACTTCGTCATAGTTAAGTGAGTTCTCCTATTTTTTTTTTCACACCCCAATAGCCCACCCTTTATTGTGGGGAAGATTTTCTTTCCCCTAGAAGAGTGTCATCAGTTACCTACTTCCCTTTGCCTAATTCACTGTTAAGAAACCCTGATTTTTTTTTAAATGAAATCGAGAATTAACCAAGATGTGAGTTATAGTTAGGACAACAAAATTAATCCTAACTAAATGTCCTCAAAGTACAAAACTCCTACCTGAGATGTAAGAGTGAGAATAAGCAATTATAATGGCACTTCCATTTCTTTACTGTACGTTGCCTTTCGCAACAATAAAAACCTAGGTTAAGTGTTCTCTCAACCTAAATGGAAAGGAGGGAACTTCTCACTTTTTCTTCCATTCATAAAGCCTCCCTGAGAAGAGAGATCATTGATGAGAGAACATATACGGTAAATTTTACAAATTAAAAATATGTAAATACAATGATTTTTAAAAATTGACACCAGTTCAACTTTGAAGTACAATATTATTTTGCTATCATTACCTCCTTTCCTTAAGAAATAGTAATGTGTTTCTTCTTATTCTACTTACTTCAAACATCAAAGGGGTACTCTACACTTCTAGTCTTTCAGGATTTGCTAATTCTATCTATATTTACCTTATTCAAAACTTTTCATGATTTGCTAGTTAATATAATCTTAGCCTCATCTGGGGAGTCCTATAATCCACAGATCAGGTTACACACTTTTCTCTGAAACGTTTCCAATTCCATTACATTATCCTTGAGGCATGTCAACCAAAACTACAGGGATTGCGCATTAAGGTTTCTCTGTAAGGGTGGGATAGTTGCTTTATTTTGTTCCCAGTGCTTCCGATGGTACTTGGTGGTTAAACAGCCTTTTCATCACAACTAACACATTATACTAATGAACACAGAAAAGGACTACAGAAATTCCTAAATTACATTTGCAGGTCATAACATAAAGATTAGAATTTATCACATAACAAGGGCGTTTTAAGATAATTTCCCCTCAAATGGCTTTTTTCTTGCCTTATTAGAGCTCATTTGCTAATATTCAGCCAACTCACAGTTTTACTAAGAGCTCTAGGTGTAAATTCTACAGGTTTGTACTTAAATTGTGGGAACATTTAATGTCATCTAAAAATTATGGGCATTTCCCTGTGTATTACATCTTTTCAGGGAATTTACAAAAATGCTAAATAAGGTTAGGGCCAGAATCTAACTCTGAGGAAGCCATCGATTTATGATTCTTAAGCATTTATCCAACTGGTCCTGCTCTTTGCCCTGTATTTCTACCTCTTAGCCATTCATATCCTGGTAAATGCTCGATAGCCAGTTTTATCTGTAGTGGGAGCCAAGACTGATGCGTGATTTGTAGTGTTTGTCCATCTTCCATGTTGTAAAGACTCCTACAAGGGCCAATTCAAGAAGCACACTCAACTGGTTTACAAGTTTCCTGGAAATTTAACAACTGGCCTGTGGGAGTGGCCATCAGCCTACCATTACTTTCATCTTTTATGACATGCTGTCATCAAATCATACCATGATTAAATTTGAGGAATAGTTTACGTGAAACCTTCCTAAAAATACAGAATGATACCATCTACTGATTTTTCCACTATACAGTCTAAATATTTTTCAGCTTCTGAAAGAACTGCGATTTATTCATTTACTTCCAGAAAGATATTGAATTGAGTGGATTAGTTAGGTAGAATTTCTTCTTCCTGAAACTGGTTTGCCTTTTGACAAAGACGTTGTACATACCGAGGTTTACAAGCATTCTACTCCGTAACACAGATTTCACCGGCTTGTCTAATGTAGGAGTTATTCAGCTCGCCCACCAGGGGTATCAGTTATATTTGCACTCCCAATGCAGGGCAATCATAATTATATTAGACAAAAGTTAAAAGCAAACATAAACTTAACCTTCAGCAATCAATTTGTGGAAAACTCCTTTACTACTGGGTTCAAGTACAAATCGCAGACATACAATTTTGGTGGCTAGAGAAGAAGGTTTATAATTAGTAGTTACCACTACCAAATCCTATAACTTAGGTTACCACCAGCCTTTTCTAGGTGGCCCAAACTAAGCTGGGAGTGGGAAAAAGAGTAAAATCTTTCTCCTTCAGAGCACAAATGCCATGAGTACACATGCTGGGTGTCTGTTTTGCCCAGGTGCTGTCAGCTCTGCTAGGACCCATTTGAGACAACAGCAGCTGGTGGGGAGAGAACAATTAGGAAGTGTCTCAGGCGATGAGATGGCTGAACAGAGCAGTGGTGGCCCAGGAAGCAACAGTGGCTGGTGGTGGCCATGTACAATTAGATAAAGATGCTTTGAACTGGCATTCTTATTCCTGGACTTGGCCATGAAAATCGGGTGAATTACTGGCATTTCTCTAAATAAAGGAATTGTAGCTATGGAAAACCCTTTCCTAGTGGCAAGGAAATGAAACTTAGTAATTAAAACTTCGTAATTTTTTATGAAGGGATTTTTAAAAATTCATTTTATTAATACCATTACCAAATTTATGAAAAATCAGAAAACTGTCCTTTCTTCCTTCCTTTGATGGAGGTGCTAGAGGGCAGTTTTAAAAGAGGACTATTTTAACACAAGAGGTTCTAATAATCAGATAGAAAAACATACAGCTCAGAAACTAAAAACTGGAATGCAAAATTTTTAAGTGTTAAGGTAATTTTACTAGAATTATCTGCTGGGTTTTGAAACCTTTGTATTAATCTAAAACTTGGCTACATTTTGTGAGGCAGCTTATATAGAAAAACAGAACTACTAACAAGCCTTTCTTGGAACTTACCGTTTCACCTGTAAGTCTGTTAAGGTAACTAGTGTTTACTTGTTAAAATGTTACTCTCTAGTGACTGCAACCAAATTTTTCCTATGCCTTTCATTTGGACAATTCTGATAGATTTTAGATAGATTTTAGGTTTAACGTGATAATGTAAACAGACAGAGGAGAACTTGGGTCAAGAGAAGAATTACAACTTTGGAGATTCTAGCTATATTAAGCATCAGTAGTAGAGAAAACCACATTCCACAAATATTACAACAGGAAACAAACCTGTAAGACAGGCTTTTCTTTCCTATTGTTCTCATATTTTTATATCATTTATTTCCTGAGTTTTCCTTCTGCTGTTCACTCAACCTAAAAGGATTAACAAACCACCTTGTTGCTACCCTGCTTTGACTAAGTCTCTGCAGAGGGTGTGGTAGGGCTCACCGGAGCTTACACAGTGACTGAGCTGCACAGTTGGCAGATTTATTCTGGAAAATAAAGACCTTAAGGGGTGGGTGCTGGAATTTCCTTTTCCAAAAACTTTTCCCCATGCCAGGAGAAAAAGTGTGTAATTCGCTGCACTTCATTCCACAGGGAAAAGAAGATACTCATCCACCATTCTTAGAACTCTGACAACAGCTATAAAATTAATCATCTTTAATCTACTGACTGAAATCTACAGGAGGGAGCCCTTAAAGACATCTTTAATAATTACTGCCCAATTAACAGAAAATAATTGCTTAAAGTGAGGGCCGAATCATTATTTTATTAACCATCACATCAGCCCCTAGAACCTAACAAAATGCCTGGCACATAGAGGACACTTCATACATTTAGGATAAATAAAAGAATAAGCATTTACATTATGTCCTCAATTTTAGCAACTTGAAGTACAGAATTACAAAATCCATCCAGGAATATATGTATGATTTTGGTAATAGTGTGCAGACTCCATGGCAAGATAACATCAATTCTGTCAGTGACTATAAATTTCCTTTTGTATGCTGTTCTATTCAACTAGATTGACTGAGGGCCTCTCATGAACCCAGCACCTCTTGTGCATGGGCTGTGAAGATAAGCGAGGTACAGACCCTATGCTGGCAGAGTCCATAGTATATATGTGTAGTGGAGGATGGGTGTTATGGCTCACAAATAAATGATTATGACAGTGAGTACTATGCCAGAGGTTTGTTCCACTAAGAGTTAAGGATGAACAGTGAGCTGTACAGGGAAAACATTAATTGCTAAATCCACATCTGGCCAATAGAGTCAGCAATGAAGTCACTCTGAAGATGCCTCCAGATTGTGAAGTGCTTCCTAAATCAAAGAAAGATTAAATTCTGATAGTGTGTGGTTAATATTAATTGTATTTGTTTGTTCATTGTCTATGGCTTTTTGAGGAATAATTTACAAACCCTAAAATCTACCCATTTAAAGGTAAGAGTTCAGTGATTTTTTTTCCATAAATATGTAGTGCAATCACTACCATAGTCAAATTTTAGAAAACTTTTGAGAACCTTAAAGAGTTCTATCACACTCTGCAGTTAATGCCCATCTCCCCCCACCCCTGGCATCCCTATAGTTCTGACTTCTCTAAAATGTCATATAAATGGAATAACAGTATGTGCAGTTTTGTACTTCTGGCTTCTTGCATGTAGCACTTTTGCTAGTCATCCATGTTGTTGTATGTATTGGTATTTTGTCCCCTTTTGCACTGAGTAGTGTTCTATTTTATGGCTATACCAAACCTTGTCTGGCCATTTACCTGTTAATGTGCATTTGGATTGTAACTATATTTAACTGTATTCCTATTTATGAAAATACATAAGATCTGTATTATATTATACACATGATAGTTCTGCATAAATAAGAATTCATTTATTGTGAATCATTCAGCTTTCATCCAAAAAATATTTATTATGCATCTCCTTTGTACCAGGCTCTGCTCTAGTTATTTGAGATATAGAATTAAATAAAAAATAAAAATGCCTGTACTCATAGAGCTTACATTTTAATGAAAGGACATAAAATAAGCAATTAACATAATAAATCAGTAAATTTTATAGCAATTTAGAAGATGAAAAGCGGTATGAAATAGAGAAGGATAAAAGAGATTGGATTAACATATGATGGTCACAGAAGTCCTCACTGCAAAGATCATGTTTGAGCACAGACTTGAAGGAAGTGATGGACTTAGCCTTGTAGCTATCTGGAGGAAGAGTATTCCAAACACAAAGACCATTTAATATAAATATGGAAGCATCCCATATGTTCTAGGAAGAGTACAGGGCCAGCGTGGTTGGAGTACAGTAAGGGAGGGGGAGACAAGATGGGGATTATAAACCACGTAGTGCCTGTGGCTGACCATAAGGTCTTTGGCTTTTACTACAGGTGAGATGGGGAAGCAGTGACACCTTTGAGCAAAGGAATGACATGATCTGACTTATGTGTTAAGATCATTAGCTTCTGAGTAAAGGATAGAGGAAACAAGGTTGGAAGCAGGGAGACCAGGAGAGACTATAGGAAACATCGAAGCAGGAAATGCTAATGGCTTAGACCAGGTTGGCAGTACTAGGAGTGGTGTAACGTACCTGGATTATGGATACATTTTAAAGGTGGACCCAAATTTCTTCACGGGTTGAATGTGAAGTATGGAAGAAAAGAGATGAAGCAAAGATGACTTCAAAATTTTATCTGAGCAATTAGAAAGACCAAGTTACTATTAGTTAAAACTGGGACAATAGAGAGTGGGATGGGTTTGAAGTGGTAAATTAGAAGTTTCATTTTAAGATATTCACTAGATGTCCAAGTGGAGAACAGAAACAATTCTAGGTGTCACCAAGGAAAAAATAAAATCAATCTATACCTAGACATATGCTAGTAAAATTGAGTATTAAGGAGGATAAAGAGAAAATTTTTTTTAATAGTAGGTAGCAAAGACAAATGCCACCTGAAAGAATTACAATAACTCCAAGAAGACAGTAGAACTATATTTTCTTGGTGTTATAAGGAAATAACTGTCAATTTATAATTCCATACCCACAATCATACACTACATCAGTCACTAAAAATGGCTAATCACTAATGAAACTTCCACAGAATATTCCTCAACAAGAAAGAAAATTACTCCAGATTAAGGGTAGGATGCAGGAAACACTAGTGAGTATAGAAAATGTTAAAATTATGGTGAATTTTATAAACTATGGGATCTGTGAAATGGAGTGGTATCCAGTGAATTTTTAACATAAATCATGTCCCGATTGTGACCAAGAAGATATGTCCATCCTAGACAAACTAGAAAGTTTTTATTTTGTTAGACAAATTGTTTCAAACAGTAAGAAAAATATAATAAACTTCCAAATCAGTAAATAAAAGGGGACTAAAGAAAGCTTCACTAATCCAAATATTGAGAAAGTAAAATGAAAACATTGAAAAAGAGCATGCTAAAAACGATGACACAAATTATGATGACCAAGTTAAGTCCAAATCAGTAAGTGCAATAAATATGAAAAGAATATTCATATCTAAAGACAGAGACTAAAATATTGGAGCGGAAATATGATACATCCATTTGCCAATTTTAGGAAATATATCCAAAACAGCAAAAGCTGAAAATAAAAGTATGAAAAATACATACCAAGCAAATACTTACCAAAGGAAAAAATTGGTATATCACTATTAATAATAGATGAATTAAAATTGAAGTCAAAATAATAAGTAGTATAGAAGGACCTGTTATATATGATAAAAATAATCTAACATCAAGAGAGATGTACAAATTATCAACTGGTATGCCCCTACCATCAGAACCTTGGAATATAAAAAGCAGTAACTAACAGTATTACAAGAATAAGTTGAAAAACCCACAATAACCTGTAGAGATTTTTAACATACCATCAAAAAGTAATGAGTTCAAAAACAGCAGCAGAATCACAGAACCCAAGAATGGACTAACAGTTACCAAAGGGAAAGGGACTGGGGAAGATGGGTGGGAAGGGAGGTAGAAGTGGGGGGAAGAAGAAAGTGGGCATTACGATTAGCATGTATAATGTGTGGGGGAAGGCATGGGGAGGGCTGTGCAACACAGAGAAGACAAGTAGTGATTTTACAGCATCTTACTATGTTGATGGACAGTGACTATGAACGGGTATGTGGGGGAGGGACTTGGTGAAAGGGGGAACCTAGTAAACATAATGTCCTTCATGTAATTGTAGATTAATGATACCAAAATAAAATTAATAAAAATAAAAAAAAGTAATGAGTTCAAACAGAAAAAATATTTTTAAGGTTTTGGATTTGCATAATCCAACTGACAAGCTTGATGTAATAGATATATACAGAGACCTGTGCTTAAGAAATAGCAAGTATACGTTGAGTAAATACTGAGTCATAAGAGAAAGCTCAGTAAATTTTAAAGAATATACAGCCTGCAATCTCTAACCATAATGTAATTAAGTGTATTGATTTCTTAGAAAACAAGTACAGAAATGAAAACCCCTCCCCAAGTGTTTTTGGAAACTAAATAAATGCACTTCTAAAGTAACACAAGGAAATCAAACTGTAACATAATATGTTTAGAATAAACAACAATGAAAGTACTATAAAACTTGTAGGACAGTGCTAATGTGGTAATTAGAAGTATATTTAAAGCCTTAATTGCATTTATGTTTAGAAAAAGAAAGATTTACTTAGGGAGAAATAATACACTCACACAAACAAACTAGTAAGTATTAAACTGATGACCCTAAAGAAGAAAAGGAACAGAGTAAAAAGGGGATTAATAAAAATCAGGGCGACAGTGAAACAAAAACTAAAACTCAACAGAGGTGATTCATTGCTTTGGTATATTCATTACCTTCATTCATCCATGGGAGAAGCAAGGGTTGACACAATCAATTAAGAGAATGCTCTGCACTTTTGAATGGAAAAAATAATTGGAATCAGCATTTTATAACTAGAAACAGATGAAGAACTCCTATCCACTGCTTGTTTTTGTTTCCTGTAGAGTGAACATCTCTCTGTAAAATTTTTATGTGTGGTTCAATAGTATCTTTAAAATTCCAAACGACATTTTGGAATCACAAACAAAATAAGTAGTTTCTCATATTTAACAGGCTTAACTTCAACTGTTCTTTACTTTTATGCTTCTGGTATTTTAAAGCAGAAAGAAAAAGAAAAGCTATAAGGTTGGTTCCTAAAAACCTATTTAGCTCTTATTGGCACTTCAATCTAAACCTAGAAAATGCCTCCAAGGGAAACAACCCCTAGGGAAAGTTATACATACTGAAGAGTCTTTATAAACTAAAATGGATTTCAGTTCCTGCTGATTACTTCTCAATTAAGAGAAGTTGACACGTTCTCCAAACTGGTGATAAAGATGGGAGGCGAGAAGGGGGGCCAAGGCAACTTGCAGGTGTTCAGGCTTAATCTTTCACCAAAACAAGATTTATTCAGGGTGAAATCATATAATCACACAATTAAGAAGAAGACATATAAAATGGGCTTGGAATACTGCCATTTAAAATCTCCACAGCATTCTTTCAAGGACTGGGGTTCTTTTACTGAAGGGTTTTCATTCCCCAACTTTAAGCAGAGGACTTTTGATTCTGAGAATACACAAAGAAAAATTTTACAAGGGAGAGGGGGGCCCAATATACTTAAAGAAGAATCAATCTTTACCTGAAAGATTTACTGTTATATTTTAAATAAATATATAGAGAGCAGGAGAGAACTCCATGAATATTTTGCTTTGCTATAAATATTCCAAAACCCACATAAATCCCCTAAGAATTCACTGTTTCTTCAAATTATTTGATTTCTCCTTTATAGGTGTATATACAGTGTTTTTTGAACCAGTGACACATGGAGTGATTTGCTGCTATGAACTAATGCTAAATACAACATTCAGCCACGTTTATTAATAAAGGAGTCAACATGAATACATTTTCCACTTGAGTATGCAAATTTAGGTTGATAATTTTTGCTTTAATTTCTAGTGAAGTAGTACCTATTTCATCTAGAGTTTTTCATTTTCTACACAAAAGCATTATGAAGATTTAGTAATATTCCATTACTTATGTTAATATAGAAATATCTAGTACCTTACTCTGAAAACTGATATTACCTCTGAAGAGCAAGAGTTTCTTTCACAGCTTGACAACAGCGTAGTTACTAAAAATTCATGGCTTATTGTCTTCTCATCTTTCTGGGTTTACCTAAAGCCTTGGTTCTCAGACCTCTGTTTGTCTCCCTCTTTTATCCCTATCTAAAGGACTTGTCCTCCCTCATCTTATTTTTTCTAAATGAAGTATAATTGACATACAATATCTTATTCGTTTCAGGTGTACATCATAGTGATTCAATATTTTTACACATCATGAAATTATCCCCATGGTAAGTCATTACCATCAGTCACAAAGTTATTACAATATTATTAACTACATTCCCTTTACTGCTCTTCAAATCCCCAGGACTTAATTTATAACTGGAAGTTCATAGCTCCCTTTCACCTGTTTAGCTGACCTCACAATACTTCTGCCCTGTGGTAACCAACAGTTTGTTTCCTGTATCTATGAGTCTCTTTCTGTTTTATTTTGTTTGTTCATTTGTTTTGTTTCTTAGATTCCACATATAAGTGAAATTATCCAGTATTTGTCTTTCTCTGACTTATTTCACTTAGCATAATACCCACTAGATCCATCTACTTTGTCACAAATGGTAACATTTCATTCTTTTTTATGGCTGAATAATACTCCCCTGGGGCTTATTTTTCTGTGCCTACTTGGGTTGGTTGATTATCAATATCTGGTCTCTAATTCTCCTATATCTTATATTCTAAGAGACATGTTGGCTTAGATGTCAAATCCTCTGGGACCTTGATCTATATATTTCCATAGCTATCTCCCTCATGGAATTTATCTCAAGGCTCTCTCTTTATCTGTCTTCTGCATTGGATGGACTGAATGTCATTTGGAGGCCATATCTTAATTACCATTGTCACACCAGCACAGAGTCAGTACACGGCTAAGTCAGTAAGTATGTATTTTACATATAAATGAATGAATGAATCTGATCTGTAGCAATGCACAATTTAGGTCTGTGAATATCAGGGAAAATAAGAGAAGGAAACTGAGGATTCAGCAAAAGTACTGTGGAGTTTACTGTCAGGCCTAGCAGTAAGCAGTAGTGTCAACAGAACACCATTTACAGATGAGTACTTATGTTATTTGATGCATTAATTGAGAAAACATAGAATCTGCATATTGCTATAGTCACATCAATGTGCATCTACTAGATACATACATTTAGGTTTTCAGTGTCTCTAGTTAAAGCTTTATTCAATGTCTCCTCTGAGATTATTGGCCTATAGCTTGTTCAAAAATGATTCAGTTGAAATATAGCAGTGCTAAAGATACATGGGAATGTTCATTAACTCACAAATTGCTGTATAGAGGTTAATGAACTAGAGGAAAGTTCTAATTTACACTGCTTTTATAGGAAGGAAATATTTGACTAACCTACGTAATACAAGAAATGGTTCCTAACACTGGGCATATGGTAGGGAGATAGCAGCCCTTGGTAGTAACACCATTGGGTAAACCCCTTCCCTTGAGGGTAGATGGAATCTGTGACTTTCTTCTAACCAAAAGACTATGGCAAGGACATAAGTGTGTGTGATTATGTTCTGTAAGATTGCAACGTCTGCCTTGTAAAGAGACACTCTCTCCCTGGTTTTGAAGAAGCAAGTGCCATGTTGTGAGCTGTTATGTGGAGATGGTCATGAGGCAGGAGCAGAGGGCAACCTCCAGCTCACAGCCAGCAAGAAACTGAGGCCCTCAGTCTGGTGTTCTGCCACCAGCAGTCACATGAGCTTAGAAGCATATACTTCCCAACTCAAGCCTAAGAGGAGACCGCTGCCTGGCTGACAATTTGTTGCAGTTTGTGAGATCCCAAGACTCTAAGCAGAAGACCCTATTAAGCTGTGCCCTAACTCCTGACACACAAAAACTGAAAGATAATATGTATTGTTTCAAGCTGATACATTTTTGGTAATATTATTATACAGCAATAGATAACTAATACAGGTGGGAATCTAGATTGCTTGAAAGATTTATTCTCGGTAAAAATGAGAATTAAAGGAGGTAGGATGTATGAGAAGTTTATGTTGAGTTGAGAGACTTGTAGCATGGAACAGGAAAGAGTCCTCAGCAGCTGAGGAAGAAAGCCAGATGGCTAAGCTAATGCTTTTGCCTTTGATGGGTTCAGAGATGGCCAGAACCAGGAAAACAGACTAGACAACAGTAGAGAAATATAGTTTATATAACAAAAGATGTGGCTTTTATGAACCTGTATCATATTTCAGACAAAAAGATTATGCTGGCATCATCAAATTGTCCATCTCCACCCAGCATATCTGAATTGTAGAAGCAATTCTTAGGAAGTCACTTAAGTCAGTTAGAGCCCCAAGTGGGAATCTAAGTCCCAAGGACTGTGACCTGCTATCCATTCTCTATCCTCAAACAATTATCTGGACACCTTTCTGCAACTCTTAAGACATCCAGCTGTGGATGCCTACTGTGCTGTATGATGCATGTTATAATGATTTATTAAGAAATATATATTTGGTCATTCAGATGTCCAAATATATATTTCTCAGATATATTTGATCTTCATCCAGAGTTCCTGAAAATGCTTCAGAGGCATAAGGGTGAAATGGGTGTCTTGTTATATTAATGAGGAGACTTTGGGACCCTACCCAAGGGCAGGGTCTGGTTGCCAGGGGAACCAACCAAGGGCCAGAAGGTGGGACTTTCAGCATCCAACCCCCAATCCCGGGGAGAGGAGAGGGCCGGGACTGGAGGTTGAATCAGCCAATGGCCAGTGACTTAGTCAATCATGACTATGCAATGAAGCCCTCACAAAAACCAGTGAAAAGAGCATTTTGTTCTCTTTTAGAGTCTAGCTTTCCTATTAGAGAGAGAGACAGCTTCTGTGCTTGTGGAACCAGAACACCTCCACATGCCACCCAACCAGGCCCCCAAGCTCCAGGCGGACAGAAGCTCCTTCATGTGGGAAGTTGCCCTATGTAGCTCTTCATCTGGCTGTTTAATTTGTATCCTCTACAGTATCCTTTATTAAACGGATAAACATGTTTCCCTGAGTTCTGTGAGCTGTTCTAACAAATTAATGGAACCTAAGGGGGAGGTGGTATGCACCTCCAATCTGTAGCTTGTGGGTCAGAAGCACAGGTCACAGCCTAGGGCTTGCGACTGGTGACTGATGTCTGGAGTAGGGTGTACAGGGCAGTCCTGTAGGATGGAGGCCTTAAGCTGAGGAATCTGGTCCTATCTCTGGGCAGATAGCATCAGAATTAAGTTGAATTCCCAGGCCCCCTGCTGGTGTTCAATAATTGCTTGGTGTTGTGCAGGGGAAACCCCCTCACACACACACACACACACACACACACACACACACCCAGAATTGGGTCCAGGAACCCACATAGAGATGTACAGAAGTATAACAATATAGTATAATGTAGGTAGTATACATTATCTCATTCTATCTTTCTAATTACTATCCCAAACAAAAAATATGGACTGCAAGCCCAAGAACAGTGAAATGGCTCATATAATCTATTTCCTAC
The DNA here is from genome assembly GCF_030020395.1 of Manis pentadactyla. Lineage (NCBI taxonomy): Eukaryota > Metazoa > Chordata > Mammalia > Pholidota > Manidae > Manis > Manis pentadactyla. The sequence continues at coordinate 48,598,874 of NC_080030.1, forward strand.
TATTAGAATGTAAGCCCCATAAAGAAAAAAAATATATATATTTTACTATCTTGTCCCCTTGCATATTGGTGGCAGTCAATAAATATTTATTGAATGACTGAAACAGCTCCATCTTTCCCTACCATTTCCACATTTGTAAATGGGGGGTGAGAATTACAGTATCTACCTGAATCAGTTGTAAGGATTAACTGATATAATACCTATAAATTGATTAGAACATAGCCTTGCCTGTAGTACCTGATCAGTAAAACTTAGCTACTACTAAAGCACATTATCTGAATGTAGTTTGTTGAAGGAACCTGTTAGGAAAAAGAACTTGCATGCAATAATTCATTTTCAAATACAGGAGTTTCAACTTCAGGTCAAGTTTTAAGTTCACATTCTAACTCAACTTGAACTTCAATAATTTAAAATAATTTTGCAATAAATTTGGATATGCAAGTATACCTCCAAAATAACAAAGTCAACAGGTTATATGTGCTTTTGTTACAGGAGTGTATATGAAACTGTGTATTTTGTATATCATAAATTCAGAATCTGTTTAGTCCAAACCCTAACCCAAGCTGAAATCCTTCTGACATTCCCCTCTAAGTGATCAGGAAACTTTTCAGGTCTGTCCTAAAAATAAAAAGACTAGCTATAGAAAGTGTTGGTGAGAATATATAACACCTGGACTTTCATACATTGTTGGTGAGAGTGTAAAATGATAATATGAAATTTGGAAATTTGGTCTGGCAGTTTCTATAAAGTTACAATATACCCATCCTATCACTCAGCAATTCTACTTCCAGGCATTTATCTGAGAGAAACGAAAATACCTACCCATAAAAAGACCTGTCCAAGAATGTTCACAGCAACTCTATTCCTGGAATGGGTCAAATGTCCATCAATGGAAAAAGGGGTAAATATATTGTGGTAGATCCATCAGTGGACACTACTCAGCAATACAGCATTGTGATGTACTGTTCAGATCCCCCCTTCGAAAGGGAAGGCTTATTTCCCTGCCTTCTGGGGGTGCCACTGGAAGACAGTGCTCAGCAGCCAGCTCTTTTTCAGGGGGATTTACTTGGCTGAAATGTACAACCCTGCCCCAAATACCATCTTCTTCCTGGAGAAGCAACCCACAGCCAATGCCTGATCCATGTGGGTGGGGAGAACTTGCCAGAGCTTGAGGTTACTCTGAATGAACACTCAGCTCCAGAGCGCCCATGGGCAGGCAAGCACATACTCCTGAACCACTCAAGTGTCAATGGTGGCCATCACTGGAAGCTCCTCTTCAGATCAGCTCAGGCTGGTGTGGGGGCTGCCTCACAGCTTCATTTCTTCCTCAATCCTGTTTTATCCCCTCCCTTCCAAAGCTGTAGATCCCAAGAGGCCTCCTTACTCAATGCCCTGCATGCTGATCTTTGTCTCTTTCCAGGCAATCCAACCTGTGAGAAACTACTGATAAACCCAACAAAATGGATGATCCTGAAAACCATTGTACTGAGTGAAAGAAACCAGACACAAAAGAGTATATATTGTACAACTGCACAGATAGAGATCTAAGACTGGATAAACTAATGGATGGTGAAAGAAATCAAAACAGTGTTTGCCTCTGGTGGAGACTGACTGGACGGGGGCATGAAAAGATCTTTTCTGTAGAGATGGGAATATTCTATATCTAATGACAGGGATGTGGGTTGCATGGATGTATGCAATCATCAAAATGCATTACATTGTTCTGTTAAAATTTGTGCATTTCACTCTACATAAATTTTACCCCAATTGAAAAGAAGTAACCACATCAAGCTGAACTTTCAAAATATTTACAGTTTCACTGTGGCAACTGCGATATGCTTAACTCTTTTTGGGTCCCTGGACCCAATTCCAATATGTGTTAGAGGGAGGCGGGAGTCTTGCCACAGACACAACACCAAGCAACTCTTGAACACCAGCAGGTTGTCAGAGAAAACTCAATTCTGATGCTATTTGTTTGGAGACACCAGATTCCCAGATTAAGGGCTCCGTCCCACGAGACTGCCCTCCACCCTGCCACTCCACTCATCAGTTGTAAGCCCCAGGCAGTTACCCGAACTTCTGACCTGCTGGACCTCAGATTGGAAGTTCCCATGACTTCCCTTAGGTTCAATTAATTTGCTAGAGCATCTCACAAAACTCAGGAAAACACTGATGTTCACCAGTTTAATAAAAGATATGGTTAAGGATACAAATAAACAGCCAGATGAAGAGCCACATGGGGCAAGGTCCCAAATAAAGGAGCTTCTATCCTGGTGGAGCTTGGGGCCTGGCTCGGTGGCACGTGGGGGCATTCTGGTTCCCCAAGCATAGAAGTTCTCTCTAAGAAGCAGGATCCAAGAGAGCAGAGAGTGATAAGCTCTTCTCAGGGGTATTTGTGAGGGCTCCATTGCATAGTTATGATTGACTGTGTTATTGGCCATTGGCTGATTCAACTTCCAGCTCCAGTGTTAGGTAGGGAGTCCAAAAGTCTCTCATTAACATGACAAGACACCCATTACACCTCTGAGACTGCAGCAGTTTTTAGGAACTGTGGGTGAAGACCAAATATACTGGGAAATATATATTTGGTTAAATGAATGACGAAACATGTATTTCTTATAACTCGTTATATTGCAGCAATCAAACCTCTGTTCATTTGTAACCTGGCAGTTAGATTTTGAATTTAAGGCTGGGAATTAATGTGTGTTGCGCTCATCTTTTTTGTGGATTGTGAAACTGAGAGACATGCTATTTCTTTCTGATTCAGTAGTTTAAAATGCCACACTAATCATTTTTTATTATAGCACTGGAGTTGTAGCTCCAGATGCCTGTAAAAAGTCATGAAATTGCTTCTTCTGATGACATTCATTCATTAATCTCAACACAGGGTACAACATTTATTCAACTACAGACTCATCGACCTGTATGCTCTTTCAGCATTGATCTCTCAGAGAAATTTAGATCAGATTATGACATCATAAAACCACAGATTTTTAGTGCTGGGAAAAACTTGAGACCCCTGTTTGCAGATGAGGAAGCTTAGGCTCACAGGAGGTAACTGAGTTGCCACGATCAGTAGCCCTGGTCTAGATGGAAGTAGACGGACATCTGGGCACATGGCACCAGGCAACCCTGCCACATTCTGAGTCTTTGCTCTCCCTCTGCAGCTCAGCGTGGAGAAGAAAACACTATGTTATCTCGTGGTTTCCTCTTTGCTGTGCTGATGTTTCTTACTTTCAAATAGTTCTCCCTGCAATCAGCTTAGGATAAGAAGTTCAGTTAGTGAAATAAAGGACTCTTCTTTGACCTTGATAGAGATCTAATTTTTGCCATAAAGGGAAAACAGCATATTGTTCCCTCTCTGCTTTCTTATACCTCTCATATGGCAATCTGTTGAAGGCAAGTTTGGTGAAAAGCAAACTACATTTGATTCTCATTAGACAGGGCAGACCAAGAAACTGAGGACATTTTATTACAAATTCCAAAGACTTTCCATCTCTATGAAGAGATAATAGGTAGTATATGGTAACAAGTGCAAAGTTAAGAAGTACGCCTGAAACATGAACAAAAAGCAAATCGTAAATGTAAACACCACATTGCAATCATCTCTCTATGTACTATTTTCTTACAAACTCTACATCACTACACTCAGTTTTAGAATGTTTTCATCACCCCAGCAAGAATTGGACTTGTTAGCATCCCCTGAACCCTAGGAAACCACTAATGTACTTTCTGTCTCTAGTAATTTATCATGTAAATGGAATCATATAATATGTGGCCATCTTTCACTAAGTATAATGTTTTCAGGGGCCATTCATGTTGTAGCATGTATTGGTACTTCCTTACTTTTTGTTGCCAAATAATATTTCATTGTATGGATATACTACATTTTATTTATCTATGCATCAGTTTGATGAACATTTGGGTTATTTGCACTTTTGGGCTATTGTCAATAATGCTGCTATGAATCTCATGTACAAGTTTTTGGTGAACAAATGTTTTCATTTCTCTTGTGCATAGACCTAGGAGTGGAATTGCTGGTCATGTCATAACTCTATGATTAATTATTTGAGGACCTGCCAGACTATTTTCCAAAGTGCCTGTAATACTTACATTCCCAACAGCAGTTATTATGAGGGTTCCAATTTCTCTACATCCTTGCCAACACTAGTTACTATCTGTCTCTTTGATTAGAGCCATTCTCATGGGAGTGAAATGGTATCTTATTGTGGTTTTGATTTGCATTTTTCTGATGGCTAATGATGTTGCACATCTTTTTATGTGTTCACTGGCAATTTGTATATCTTCTTTGGAGAAATGTCTATTCAGATCCCTTGTCCATTTTAAAATGAGGTTATTTTTCTTTTTATTATTGTAATGTAATAATTTTTTATATATTCTACATGCAAGTCCCTTATCAGATAAATGATTTAAAGAAATTGTCTCCAATTCTCGGGGTTGCCTGTTCACTTTCTTCATGGTGTCCCTTGAAGAACAAAAGTGTCTGGTTTGAAGATGAGCAGGTTTTCTGTTTGCCTTTTATTTCTCATGCTTTTGGTGTCATATTTAAGAAACAACTGCCTAATCCAAGATCATGAAGATGTATCCCTATGTTTCTTCTAAGTGTGCTATAGTTTTAGCTCTTACATTTAGATCTTTGGCCAATTTTGAGTTCATTGTTTTGCATATGACATGAGAGTACGTTCCCACTTTATTTTTTTGCATGTAGGTATCCAGTTGCCCTAATACCGTTTGCTGAAAAGATGGGTTCTTTCCCCCACTGGGTTGTCTGGGCAATCAATTAACTTATCCTTGTTGAAAAATCAGTTTTCCATAAATGTGAGCATTTATTTCCTGACTCCCAGTATTCTTCCATTTATTCCATATATAAACTACTCGCCCAAATAAGCTTGGCATGTGGAAAGCTGCATTAATATTTTCAGGCCATTAGTAAATTATGCCCTCGAGGCACTATAACAAACAGGAGATTTTACCTTCACTGTTTCCACAGTCTGTTATGGCAAGGGGTTTAGCAATAGCAGTGCAGCAGCAGCCCATTATTCCAATTCCAGGCAAGAAGGTGTTGTTCACAGACAGAAGGAGTCACAGCAGCCTTCATTACATGAAGGCGGAAAGACCAACTCACTTTGTAACTGCTTTACCAAAATGCATAGTGAAACCTCACAGCAGCCCCAGTTTCTAAGCTGCAGTCAGCTTCCCGAAGTGTTCTGCAAGAAGCCTTGTCTCCACAGGGCCAAAGTTTAATTATACGGGACATTTCTGAGACAGCCAGGTCCAGAGGCATCCAGGACAAGGGCTCTTGCAGTAAGGCCGCAATCACACCGTGGGCTACCTACCAAGAGCGCCTCTCCTGCTTTTTGGGCAACTTGCCAATCACAACTTTTAAGAGAGGAACCGGCTGCTGGGACACCTGGTGCTTCTCTATTGTCTGCCCAGAGCTTCCAGCCTAAATCTAGCTGGAAATAACATGGATGTTCCTAAGACTTGGCTGGGTGTTGTGCCAGTGAGTGGCTGCTAAAAAGGACCTGAATCTCACGTGTTGTGAGACCATTATACACATACACACACACACCGTCTACCAAAGCAGACAAAACGTCCAGGTGTGACAACCAGGGCTTAGCTCCAGGTGGGCGTTCAGCCTTATGTCAGCGCCTGGGTATGAACGTCCCGGTTTCTGATAAAACCACCCTTGGCTCTGTTTACCCCACAGGTTATCATTGTGAGGGCTGCTCACCTTCACCACCAGGAAGTAGCAGCCCGAGTGGATTCCCTAAACTCTTGAGTTTTGTAATAAGAACTGAAAACTGACCCAGGTTAGGGGGACTCTATCTGATGGAAAAACAAAAGCAAAACACATGTGTGTACCCACAATATCAAGGAGTAATTCGCATACCCCACAGGGGAAACCGTGGCCTGAGTCATTTGGAAGAGTTTTCATTTGAGAAATACTGGCTCAAATGCCCTTCAGCGAAAATAATCCTGCAGATACAGGAAAGGAAGCAGGCACTCAAGTATTCTTGTTTAGCTCAAGGCTGCTATCTGCTACAGTAAGGTAAAGTTTCTTTTCCTTGGAAGAACTTAAAAACATTTTTATTGAGGATTTTACATTTAACCACACAGAAACCCAGTAAACTCATCTCTGCTTAAAAAATACATTTCAAGACATGAGCACATCAGGTAGTGGCTTTCACTCCTTGTTGGTCAAACATCTTGAGGTTTTCTAGTAAACTCTAAGCCCTGCAATCTCACACACACACACACACACACACACACACACACACACACACACACACCCCTCTTTAAGTATGAACAAGAATCAACAAACTTCATCATCATTTAAAAGCCAGAGCAAAACCCTCCATCTTACATCTCTTAAATTTACTTTGATTCAGGCCCATTTCAACCCTCCATACCCCCTCCATCCTTGCCCCTTTGGACAGTGGTAGTTCAAGCACAGGCCATTTCAAAGGCAAGATTTAGGAAGAGAGGTGTGTTGTGGAAATGAAGAGGGGGTCCCCAGTCTGCCTACCTCAGGAAAACGAGGAGCTAGGTTGCATCCTCTACTCTGCCTGCACGCCGTATTTAGGATAGCAGTGCCTCTGCGCACTCAAAAAAGCCACTGGTTCTTCATTTCTACCTCACGCTACAGCTGTGGGAGTGACTTCAGATTTCTTTACCGCCCTCTGCCTCTTGACTTCCTCACTCACAGCTTTCCCTCCAAATCAGCCCCACCTTGCTTTTTCTGTGCCTCTCTTCCCTCCTCCTCCAATTATTCCCAATTTACGATCAGGTCCATTTATCATCCTTCCGTCCTTTGCATTTAATTCTTTTGAGAAATCTATGTAGAATTATGACAGACTCTTACTAATAAATAAGGCAGACTGATGGCTGCCTGGGCTCCCAGGGGTACAGATGAGGCTGCAGTAACCCTTCCCCCATCTCTAAACATCTGCTGTTGTCACCTGGTTCTGCCTTCCTCAAACAAGGTGCAGGAGATTCAGGAAAGAATCTGCAGCTCACAATGCCGTTCTTAATTAGAATTGTCTTCACTGTTCCACTATTCTGTTAGGAGTCTGTTCAGGTCCCGAGCTAGATAATAAATCCCCTCGTTTATCATAATAGACTCCAAAGGCCATCACCCCACCCCCTCCCACCCCCCAGGGCACTATCTAAGCCACCACAGGGCATGGAGGCAATCTCAAGGCTGTACACCTACTTCTCTATGGCCCCTCTACAGCCCATTCTCCACACAGCCAGTGTCAATAAGCCCGGGTCTCTCCCCTAAGCCCACCAACCTTTTATTGGTTTCCTAGCACACATTTAAAACACAGTAACAATCATAAATCCTTACTTACCATGGTCTTCAAAGCTTGCCTGAACTGGCCCTGGCTGGCTCTCTGTCCTCATTTGCCTTCATGTTCTCCGTCACCCTCTCCTCCCCACCCACACTGGCCTTCCTATGCTCCTCAGATACAAGCATACTGCCAGCTCCAGGGCCTGTGTACTTGCTGTTCCTTCTGTGTCCAATGCTCATTGCCCCATATATCTGCATGGCTTCCTCCTCCCCCACTCCATCCAAGGTCCCCCTTCTGCCAGCAAATTCTCAGGGAGGCCTTCCCTACCCACACAAAATTTTATCTCCCATGACTCTCTATTTTTCTTTATTCCACTCCCCTTCCCACCCCACCATGATCACTTAACCGATGTTAAGCATTTCTCTGTTGCAACTGAATGCATGCCCAGGAGGGCAGGGACCTGGCCTGTCCTCACCGCTGTATCCCCAGACCAGACTGCGGCCTAGCACTCTGCAGGTGTGAGGGAATGAACACATGTTAAACTGTTTTCATTAATTGCAGGCATTTGAGAGGGAAAGAGGTCGTTGGTTAATAGTACCAATAGTTGGGAGTCAGACTGTTGTTCTGTGTTTGAATTTTGATGTTACTTGTTAGCCATGTGACCTTAGCAAGTTTTTAACGTCTCTGAATCTTAGTGTCTTATCTGCAAAATGGAGATAATGTCACCTACGTGACAGAAAAGGAAGTGCACATTACAACAGATATCCCTCTGTACTGGTTCAATAAGTGGTAGTATTTCCAGTCGTCAATATTGATTACAAGCAACCAATCACCATAGCATGTTCTACCTTTTAAAGGGAACCTAGAATAATTTTGTAATTTGTGCTTTTCTCCCTTTAAAAAAAATGTAACTGTTGGCAGCCTGGTAAAGGCACAATCTTCAGAGTCTTGCTAAAGACACACTAAAAAATTCTTTAGAAGCCAGCATTACCCCACTAAAGGCATGTAAGAAACACTGGCTATAAAGAATTATAATAATAATATAAGACTGTTATTTTGGCACAAACATTACAAAGAATGGGAGAATGCTGTTTGTTGCTGTTCTGAGACTAAGCTGCAGCATTATAGTTAGCATGCTGAGCATAACTTCATGTCAAGAGAGGATAAGGCTTCTCTTGCATATTTTTCAGACTATTCAGACATTAGTGCTTGGGGGAAATTCCTTGAGAGATTGTTGAGCAGCCTCACATCCTCCCATATTCTTAGTTCAATCTAAAGCTGAAGTCAGAGTATATCTGTATTTCTTGTCATTTCAAGAAAAGTGGAATTCTAATTGTCTCCCATCAGGAAAGGGAGGTGTAGTTCAGTGATAAATCATGCAAAGTGGGACACCTTTTCAGCTGCATTGAAAGGATTATGTTATTATCTAAGATATATGAAAATACATATATATGTGTTTGCATGTGTCTACCAAATAAAGTTAATTAGATCTTAGAGGTCTGTCACATGTAACTATGGAAATTTAGGAACTACTTCTTATGTTATTTTTAAAAGCCAAACTTTAAGGAGGTATGTTATGACATTAATGTTAGATAATGCTTGTTGTATTTAGAGGCTTTAAAGTGGGAGATAGTTTCATAATTTCAAAATAACCATTTACTGACATAGACACTCTAAAGCCTAAAATACTCAAGAGTCCAAGTAAATGTCATTAATGGATATAAAAACTTTAGATCTGGGGCTCTTTGAAGGATCCCACCTGAAGTCTAATCTGTATCTCTCTTGACCCTACCCTATGACTTCAGACATAGTAGATGTTCATTTAAACACCTGGTAAAGGACTAGGGAACATACATTTTAATATAAAAGTTTTAGAAAAGTATTTATGCCATTGTTTCTGACATGTTTATCTGTGCATAAATACTTTCCCCCCCATTTAAAAAAATTTATATTTTTGTATTGAGTGTTATTTTACATTTTTAGGTACTCAAACCTTTCAATAATTTCTTTTATGGCTTCTGATATTAGTGTTGTTTTAGGGAATGACTTCTGCACTCTAATGATAAAAAAATACTCGTTTTAAATATTTTCTTTAAACATTTTCTGATAACTTATTTTTTACATGCAAATCTTTAATCTATCTGTGCTTTATTTTTGTGTATTGTGTATGATAGAATATACATATATATATATAGTCTCCTCCAAATTATTATCTGATAATGCTAAACACTACTTATTAAGATTTATTTGTACACCATTAATTTAAAGGACATTGCCATAAAACAATTATATCATATGCCACATAGCTATATTCTTGAAAATGGGAAAGATGGATAATTATAAATGCAGCACAATCATTCTTAATATATTCACTACAAGTTTTTCCCTTTCCTTGAGAAATTCACCCCTCAGTAATACAACTTTGCCAGATGCTTTCACTACATTCACATGTTTCTTTTGGCTTGGGGATGGTTGGGTTTGTAACATAAAATTAGAAATAAGCACTTTCCAACATTAAGTCTAACTTTAAATAAACAACTCATTCCTTCTATTATGAAAACATCCAAGTAAATGTCATTAAAAGCCATTTGGGTCTAAGTATGTTATAATAAAATAGAATGGTAACTGTATTACTATGCAGACTTTCAGTGTATTTTAAGCATTCTTCAGCCAATAAGTTGACTTTGACTTACAATACAATGGAAAAAGTGTGCATGGCTAATGGATGGAATTATCAGCTATTAAACATTGAAGGAACATTAGTTCCTTAAAATTGCATTTTATTTAGAATTCTGTTCAGTTACTTTTCTTTAATGAGATTTTTTTTTTTTAACTTGGAAACCCTGGGGTAGGCAGATGCTTATTCTTTGATCTGAAATCATGCTGCCTCTAATCTCTTTTGATATTGAGCAAGCAACCTGACCGTGATCCACATAAGGGCTGATACAAAAGAGAAGCAGCTGTAATAGATTATTTCTTCTCAGTGCTTTATTTAATATCAATGCATCATGGGAACAGAACACTCAATTGCTGCTTGTAAACTAAATGTGCATTTCAAGTATAACATTTAACATTTTAAAGAGCGAGACTAAAGACACTTAGTGGTCTGATTTTAAATGGTAAGCAAAGGTGGAAATTAAATATTATAATCTAGATCTGAACATTTATGAGCTGCATACATAGTTTTATAAGTTTACCCCTGTTTACTTCTAGAGATATCACTGCTTCCTAACTAAATTTCAAAGTTCACATAAGGTATATTATCTTGCCTCAATGCCCATGAATTTAGATAAAGATGAATGAAGTAATTCATTATAATTAATTGATAGTTAGAACTTTGTTATACCCAATAACTTGACTCCACAAAGGAGTATAACAAAACTTTACTGAATTCCAAACTGAGCTAAACCCAAATGTTAATTATTTTAGGACTATAAATCAACCAATTTTCATAAGCAGCCTGTTCACAACAGGATGTCCCCTGATTTTTTAAAACTATTTCTGAATTGGGTCACTAAAATATTCTCCAAATAGAAGTGATGTTAAATTTTATTTGCAATTTTATCTATTCCAATAGAATTCTGAAGCCAATGAAAGAGTCAGTAGGTAAATTTTTATGCAGTGTTGGCACTAAAAGACCCATTTAAGCAGAAATTCATATAAATTGCTCACCAAACATGTCTGTAAATTAATGATGTATTCAATTCATTATTATCTATGCAATATATAATATTGTTAACATGTTAATTCTAAAATAATTTAGGGTGAAGCTACCTGAAATGTAACATAAATGGAGTCTTTTCCTTTCTATTGCCATGAGCTATCCTGGTGTTCATGAATAATTCTTAAGCAAATTAATAGGGAACAAACTATATTAGATCTCTAGGGCTACAGTAACAAAGTACCACAAACTAGGTGGCTGAAATAACAAATTTATTGTCTCACAGTTCTGGAGGCTGGAAGGCCAAGAACAAAGGGGTCCTGGGGAACAGAATCTGTTCCATGTCTCGGCTAGCTTCTGGTGTTTTGCTGGCAATCTTTGACACTCTGGCTTGTAGAGCATTTTGATCTCTGTCTCCATCTTCACATGGTGTTCTCCCTGTATGCATGTCTCTTTGTCCAAATTTCCCCTTTCTATAAGGACATCAGTCAGATTGGATTAGGGCCCACTCTAATGACCTCATCTTCACTAATTACATCTGAAACAACACTTTTCAAAATAAGGACACATTCTGAGGTTCTAGGGGTTGGAACTGTGGAGGAACACAAGTCAATCCATAACACAAACATGCAATGCCTGAGCCAGAAACTCAGATTGCAGTTCTGTTAGGAGTTTTGAAGATAACAAGGTTCAAACCCTTGACTCAAATGAAATGTTTATTTGTGAGTTTTATTTACTTGTGTTGACACTTCTGTCCATTGCTCTGGACAACTGGTCACTTCTTTTGGGTTCTCAAAGTGCTTCCAAAAGCCAGCCTCTTTGCAACTCAGACAATGAAGAACTCTCTCTAAAAATGTGTTACTAAAACTAGGACTTTAAAAATAAGTTGACTGAAATGCTACTTAGTGTATAACAAAATCAGTACAACACTGGTGTTTCTGACCTCACCTAGGCTTTGGGGATATAGTACATGAAACAGAAAGACATTCTGAATCAAGGGTCTTGTGACAATCAGAGAGATGCTACAGGGCACTTGACCCCAGAGCAGCTATGTACAACTTGCCTTTATGTAGTTCTGGCCACACATGGGTGGGAAAAACACTGTTAGCTGGTCATATGCATAAAGATCTAGACCTTCTTTAGGATTCCAAGAAGAAAATGTAGAACTAATTTTATCTAAGCAACTCATATTAGTTTCCTGTGGCTTGCAACAAATGATCATAAATTTAAAACAGCAGATATTTATTCTCTCACAGTTCAAGGGACCAAAAGTCCAAAACTGAGGTGTTGGCAGGGCAGTGCTCCTTCCAAAGGCTCTAGGGGAGAACATTTCTTTGGCTCTTCCAGCTTCTGGTGGCTGCAGGCGTCCCTTGGATTGTGGCCGCATCACTCCATTCTCTGCCTCTGTCTTCACATGCCTTGTCCTCTGTCTGTATCTTTTCCTCTTCAGTCTCTTATAGGAACACTTATCATTGGACTTGGGGCCCCTGTGGGTAATGCAGGAGCATCTCATCTTAAAACCCTTAAATTAATTACATCTGCAATAACCCTTTTTCTAAAGAAGGTAACATTAGGACATGGACATATGTTTTTGGGGCACACCTTTCAAGGCACTACACAATTGCCCAAGAATGTCCTTTGTATCTTAATAATACCTTTGATATTTTTCTAATTAAGTAGTGGTATAGTAGAGTATTAGAAGTAGTATATTAGTTGACAGAAAACAGGAATAGAAGCGTTCATTCTGGGAAAAAATCAGGAGGAATACAAAATCCATTCCGCTTTTATAGGCTTTGACCAGTTCTATAAGGTCTGCTTTCCCTTCCAGCCTCTTCTGGCTCATCTCTCTTCCATTTCTGCACTTCAGCTACATAGCAAGTCACTCTTCTTGTATCTCTCTTCGAGGTTTCTGCTTGAGGATCTTATCCTATTCTGTTGGATATGAGTCTCCTGGTTACCTTTGTTTACCTGTTATTGCATGTCAGCCCAAAAGTCACTTTTCTAGGAAGTGTTCCTAACCCAACAAATCTGTGTTAGATGTCTTTCCTGTGGGAATACATAGCACCATGTACTAATCTGTCCATACAAATAAATATAAAACGAGAATCACTCAGGCAAATGAAGATATTAACAAGTTGTCATCCAGCTCAGCAACCAGAACATACCTTTATGGCAGCCATGTTGACTTCTAATTTAATTGCGTTGTAGTCATAGACTATCTTCTGCATCAAATCAATCTTTTAGAGTTCTGAAAATTTCTTTTGTGACTAAGCAGTCAATGTTTATATATGTTCCATGTGTGCTTAAAATACACACAAACACACATATATAAAGATAGATGCACCCCTTTGTTTATCTCAGCATTATTTACAATAGACAAAATATGTATTAGGCTATAATAGCCTGGATGTCTATCAATAGATGAATGGATAATATAGATGTGGTACATATATACAATGGAATATTACTCAGCCATTAAAGAGTATGAACCATTGCCATTCTCAACAACATGGATAGAACTAGAGGGTATTATGCTAAGTGAAAGAAATCAGACAAAGACAAATACCATATGATTTCCCTTATATGTGTAATCTGAAAAATAAATGAACAAAGAAAACTGAAATAGACTCTTGAACACAGAAAATGGACTGGTGGTTACCATAGCAGAGGGGGTAACTGGAGGGATGGGTGAAATAAGTGAAAGGAAAAAAATATAGTGAGAAAATAAAATATATGTGGTCAATTAGACCAAGTTTGTCAATCATGTTACTCAAATCATTTCTATCCTTATTCATGAGGATGTATTCTCCACCCACCATCTGATGGAGATTTAGTAATCTTTCTCAGTTTAATTTAGGTTTTATCACTTCAAAACTCAAAGGCTTTTTCTCCAGGAAAATCAGTTCTTTCTGAAGGGGTCAAGGATCATTTAGATATCAAAAATAAAAATAAGTCCTCTACATGGGCATAAAACAAAGTGTGAATTCAAGTGAATTCTTTTTCTTGTGTCACTTTTAAAGTGGCACTGAATACATTTTTACTTGGTACTTTTTTTTAATGTTTTGAGCAATGGTAATCTTGTTGGTATAAAAATAAAGAACCAAGTGATGAAGCTAAAGATTAAAGTTCTTTTGACTACATAAATTTTGTTATGTTTGTTTTAGAATTTTGTATTGCTATAGGCACACCTCATCCACTCATTTATTTTGGAAAAATGTGGCATATCAAAGTACTTTGCAGCAATTGTTTGATGAGGCACATTGCTGATAGCTCATGAAAGCAGAAAGTTACAATGATTCAAAATTATTCAGTTAAAGAGTAGACACTGTTTAAAAAGCTCTTCTTAATTATGTAGATTGAACAGACTTTACCAGCACTTGGCTGAGGCTTTTGATGCTACACAGAAAAATTTTATTCCTTGACACCTAGAGAGAGAGAAAATTATAATGAAAAAGATAGTGTTGTTCATGGTTGTTGGGGGAAGTCATAAACTATCTAAATTACAATTTTGGAACAGAATAAATTATGTAAACTAGTGATTACTTAGGATGCAACTGAATGAGAAAAAGGACAGAGCAGAACAGAAGGATTTATCCAAGCTATTTGAAAGAGCCATGTGCAATAGATGCTTGTACTTGCCATATGCAAAAATGTTGTCTGTGGGTTGGGAATTCTTAACATGTTTGAAGGAAAAGTGTGGAGAATCAGTCTGCTAAGAAAACATGCACCTCCTAACTTTTCTGTTCCTTTTTTAAAGTATGTTCTCTGTATTTTTCTTAAGGTAACATATATTTGAGAGGATTACTCTTAATATAATTGAAAATTAACTCAAAATTGGTATAATTATTCAACATTCTATTTTTAGCATTTGAGACAGGTACTAAAGTATCTCATAGATAGATAGATAGATAGATAGATAGATAGATAGATAGATAGATAGATAGATAGATAGGTGGATATCAGATGCCCTGGTGCTTATCTTACTAGTTTTATGTAAGAATCTATTATAAATGTATACATTAATCTGGGAGTCCTTTTTATCTTTCTCCCATTATTGTCAGAACTCTTATAGAAACACCTTATCAAAAAATTGCAATGATTTTCCATTCTACCCAGAATAAAAGCCAAAGGCCTTCCTGTTACCTACAAGTCCTTACATGAGCCCCCTCAAGCCCCCATCTTTTAATTTCCCTCCTCAGATCTCTGTTCTAGCCTCAGAGGCCTTTTTGCTATTCCTCAAAGAATGCCTTCTTCATTCAGAGACTTTCCACTTGTTAGTCCCTCTATGTTGAATGCTCTTTAAATTAATAAATCAGTATATCACCACCCCCTTCATCACTGTCTGTAGTGATAGGAATGACCTTTTCACCAATTTGTACCTTGATCAATAGAACCAGATTGATATATTTGGCTAGCCAGTCAAGCTACATATTCAGTAATTTTCTTAATTTATGTTTCCACTTGGTTTGCAAATCCAAGCTCACAAGTATTGGTCATTGGGAATGGTAGCAAGTCTTCTGGCTCTGCCAGAATGTACTAGATACTGAAAACACTCAGAGCCAGGGATTGTGAGATTTCAAGCTCTTCCCCAAAGCAGTGTCATTGACAATCTTGACAAAGGAATTTTTTAAATAGCTTTTCCTGTGTTCTTTATTCTACCATGTAAATGTTCATTATTTCTTTAACAACCTTTTTTACGGTACCAACTATGCACAAGTCACTATTCCTAGCATTTTTTTCCTTCTTCTTTTCAAACCATGCTACTTACGGCGGAATTTGTGACAGGCTATCAAGCTTTCAGATGTATTATGAATTATATCTCCTTTTGCTATAAGGAAGGTCTCAGTACTTATGTTTCTTTTCTCCATGTTTACTGAAATAATTCATCAATGAATTCATTCATTAATGAATGGTGTATAGAGGTACATTGGCAAGGAAAATAAATGGGGATCCCTACCTCATTCCTTACATAAAAATTAATTTCATATATATAATAAAATACATAGACTATTTCATACATATATATAACAAAAATACATAACATTTATATGTATATTTAAATATATGTACTATTTATGTATAATAAAAAAAATCAAAGAAAAGCATGGTTCAAGTTTTAAAAAATAAATTAGGGATGAAGAGAGTTTTTCTAAATGGGGTACAAAACCCAGAAGCCTTAAATAAATGCTTCATAACGGTGATTACATAGAAAAAAAAAGTTCTGTTTTTCACATCATTTATGAAAAGGCATAACATCCTCAATATAAAGAGCCATTATAAGTCAATAAGAGAGGCCTAGAGTAAACGGGGCCAAGCCTGAGAATGATGAAAAGATTAGGTGAAAAGAAAGAAAGGAAGTTCATATGACATGGACTAAACAAAAAGTGCAACAATAAGTAGAAATGATTTTTCACCTTTTGGGTTGGTAAAGAACTAAAAGCCTGATAATATGAATTGTTGCTGTGGGTGGCAGGAAAAGTCCCTCTCATATATTATTTAATAGGAGTATAAATTGATAGAAATCTTTAGAAAGACCACATGGCAGTATCTGTCAAAATTTGAAAAGCATGTGCCTTTGATCTCAGTTCTAACTTGCGGAATTTGTCCTGTGGACATATTGAAATGAATGAAGGTTCCTGAATATGCACGTTTTGTGTGGCATTTTTGTAATAGAAAACATGCATGTACACATGGGAAGAAATACCCTTAATGCCTGCAACAAAAATGGACTGATTAAGTACATTTGGGTATGTCCAATAATGGAACAGTATTTAAAATATCCATATATATCAGTATAGATAGATAGCCAAATGCTTAAGTTCAACATTTTTGTTATGTAACTATACGTATAATCCAATTTGGGTTAACAAAAGAAAAGATATACTTTAGGTAAGTGAGGTAACACTTTCTATGTACAGATAACAAAAAGGTAGAGAGGATAAATGTCATACATTTGAATACGTGAGGAGGATGATAGTGAGCCTAACAAAGGTTCAATTTCCTTATAGCAGATAAATGTTCTGTGCATAGAAAGCACTTCAGTTCCTAGGCTTATCTAAATTTGCTTGTCTTTCCTACAAAAAAAAAAGAAAAAAGATTTAAAATATTGTTGCTGATTTTTAAATTTGTAATGACCTGTTAATTTGTGGTTATAAGATTCCATCGGGACAAGACAATGTTTTATGTCTACAGCATTATCTGTTTCCTTTGTCAGCCAGATCCAATGAGCAAATATTTGTGGCATGCAAATCACCCAGGATTTGCCTGTAGCAGTCTGCACACGCCCAGCTGCTCAGTCATCAGCTTGACACCTTGTAACACAGATGCTGTTGGCCTTTACCATCTTTGGCATGAATCCAAGGCTCGTTCTCCTGTGGAACAGCCAAGAGGTAAATCATCAAACTGGCCCAGCCTCGCTTCCATGAGACTCCTTTGTTGTGAACACTTATACAGTGAACACAAGCTGATGAGCAGCATGAGTCACAGCTTGCCCCAAGACTTCAATTTAAAAATCAAACCAGCTCTTCTTCAATAGCCTCTGAGTATATAAATACCATCTTCAAATATATATATATAATATTACATATCAAAATTTTAAAATGCTTGTTTCTTTTTTAATAAAACTGCTCTTTCATTGAATGAGCAGGACTATGTGTTCACATTCTGGCAAGATGAGACAGCAGGAAAATATATTTGTTTAATTACAGCCTTTGAAGAGAATGGTACATTCTTAAGTAGCAACTTTGTAGAAGAGAACATAGAACATATATTAAGACCTCCTTTGAAAGGGGTTGCAATTCAATAACTGTTTTATTGTTATTTTTGGATTATCTGCAAGGAAAAACATATTATTCCTACAATTATCACGAAGAATAAGGTAAACATGGAACTTGGAACTTAAAATTTTCTAGGCCATTTTCTACATAAGATTTTCTTACATTCCTAGTGAAGGCTGTTATAATACAGTAAAAATGAGGTCTATATACATTTCTGACTAGTGTTTTCTGAAAGTAGAAGGAAATATAATTGCCACAGTCATTTCGCAATACTGCCTAAATAGGTAAAATATTTACATCGGAACTAAGACTATTTCTACTTCAATCTTAAACCTTTATTTCATCTTAAAAAGTTCATCTTTGAAGTATACCTTAAAAAGAATAACTGGACATCCATATGCAAATAAATGAATCTAGACACAGACCTTATGTCCTTCATAAAAATTAACTCAAAATAGATCATGGACCTAAATGTAAAACACAGTACAATCAAACTAGAAGATAACATAGGAAAAATCGAGGTGAGCTTGACTATGGCAATAATTTTCTAGATATTTGGTATGGACCAAAGGTGTGATCCATTAAAAAAAATTGGTAAGTTAGACATCGTTAAAATTAAAAACTTCTGCTCTGGGAAAGATAATATCACAAAAACTAGAACACAAGCCACAGACTGGGAGAAAATAATTGCAAAGAAAACACATGATAAAACAGTTATCTAAAATATACAAAGAACCTTTAAAGCTCAGTAGTAATAAAATGAACCACCCGATTAGAAAACAGCCAAAAATTCTGAACAGACACCAATCCAAAAAAGATATACAGATGGCAAGTAAGCATATGAAAAGAAGTTCAACATCATATGTCATTAGAGAATTGCAAATTAAAACAACAATGAGATACCTTACACACCTATTAGAATGGTCAGAGTCCAAAACACTGACAACTCCAAATGCTGACAAGGGTGGGGAACAAAAGGAACTCTCCTTAACTGTTAGTGGGAATGCAAAATAGTGCACCTGCTTTGGAAGACTGCTGGGCAATCTCTTGCAGAACTAACATCCTCTTACCATATAATCCAAGCAATCAAACTCCTTGTGAACTCCAAGTGAACTGAAAACTATGTCCATACAAAGGCCTGCAAGTGAATGTTTATAGCCACTTTTTTCATAATTGACAAAACTTGGAAGCAACCAAAATGTCCTTCAGTAGGTGAATGGATGAATAAACCATGGTACATCCAGACAGTGGAATGTGACTCAGCGCTAAAAAGAAATGAACTACTGAGCTATGAAAAGGCATGGAGAAAACTTAAATGCACAGTACTAAATTGAAGAAGCCAGTCTGAAAAGGCTATATATGTATGATTCCAACTACATGACAGTCTGGAAAAGACTTCACGGTGGAGACAGTGAAAAGACTAGTAGTGCTTGTCAGGAGTTAGGAGGGAGGAGAAAGGGATGAATAAGCATTTAGGATTTTTAGGGCAGTAAAACTCTTCTGTATGATACTACAGTGGTAGATATATATCATTACACATTTGTTAAAACCCATAGAATGTACACAAAGAGTGAACCTAATATAAACTATAGACTTTGGGTGATCAAGATGTGTCAATGTAGATCCACCAATTATAACAAAGTACCACTCTGGTGCAGGATGTCTATAGGGGGCCTGTTGTGCATATGTGGAGATAGGAACTCTGCTTTCTGCTCAATTTTGCTAGGAACCTAAAACTGCTCTAAAAAAGAGTTTATTATTTAAAATGAGTCAAATGTTCAAAATTATTTATTTGCCAGTGTTTGTAAATTCTAGCTAAACTAATAAGTTGAGGGGGTCTAAATAGCATTTTTAATGTAACATAAATATTTAGGTAAAACATAGATACCCAGGATAAGGTTTAAAAACAGGCAGATTGTCCCCCAAATAGAAGCTGTCCAAAGAACAATACTATGAGGACCTCAAAGAAGCAGCTGCCTCTTGGTGTGTTTTAGCTGGTGTTTGAAATGGAGGAAAGGAGACAGCATAAATTTCTCCTTTTGGTGGTGACTGTACTTTTGCTTCTCTGATTCTCAGTTGAGAATGCACATTGAGCATCGGCTTAGCAATAAGTCAGGGGAGGGGACAGGCTGAGGTGGTTTGGGGCTGGGGTGCAGGCCTGGGAAGTGGACCCTCTCAGTTCCTTTCCCGGGCTTCAAAGGCCAATCTATGGCAGTGCATTTCTGGTTTAGTCCTATCACTACTTATTTTCATAGGTTAGTTTCAATTTTCCAGAATACATGGCATTGTATCATCACAGAGATAGATTCATAACCCTAAACATGGAACGGATTTGGCCAGAAACAGCACTGCTGCAAAAAAGAAAGAATCTTAAGGCTTCCATCATGTTTTCCCTTTTCTACTCACTCTGTCTCTTAATGATGCTTTTCAGAGTGCATGCCCTTAATGAGATGCTCAGCATTTCTAAGATGGATGCAGAGTTCCAAGGACCAGGCTGTACATTTGCCATTGGTGATGAAACACAGGAGGTGGGGTATAGAAATGGAGCTGGGCATTATAGTAACCAGTTATAAAAGCCCAGCTAGGTTCATGGCCTCATCTTTTCCAATGAGAGTGAGAAAGCCTTCAGTCCCATCTAGCATATACAACGTGGGAATACCACGGACACAGACAGCACACACTGCAGGCAATGGGGCTGGGCCAGGAAGGGGTCTGAGAACTGCTTTCCTTTGTAGAAGCTTAAATGTTCTTGAAATGATGCCATACATGGAGCTAGATGGTTATAGAAACCCCTTTTATTAAAGCCTAACATAGGTGCTCGATTTTTGCATGAAGTACCTTAATCCTTTGCTTCACGACTTTCAGCAAGGAAGGCTGATGTTAAAGGGAGAAAAGAAAGGATTGGCGGTATAACGCATGGCTGTTGCTTGTGTTTCTTGAAGCAGCCATTATAAACTCAATGTGCACGAGGCATTGGTTTTAGGAAGACCTGTGAGTGACCTATCATGAGAGGGGCTGAGTGCCAAATATCCCTTCACTGCCACCCCTAGGACATTAAACATGACATCAACCTACTCTATTGAATTTTGATTAAACAAAGGAATCTACTTTGCCTTACCAGGAGTGCTGTATAAATGGAATTCATTCTGACCATTTTCATTCATTTTATAAAGTGTCAGGAATGGGGCTTTACAAGTATTAACTCATTTAGCTTATGTAACAACCCCATGAAGAGTTAATGACAGTTGTTTATTAAGTCAATAACAGCTATTACAAAACTTTTAATTTATTTTGAGCCACAATTAGGGGACAAATGTTACAGATCAGTAATAAGACTTGGGCAAAATTAGTAGGAACTGGATATATAGTATTTATAGAGATCCTACCACTGCATTTAAAATTTAAACATGTCCCCAAATCAAAGATTTGGTACATCAACATAATTTCTTAAATTTCCTCTAAAAGTAGACAGAGTTATTGTGCCTCAGGGTGGCTTTCTAAACATACTTCGTTTTAGCATGTTTACATCCCTATGAAGTGAGAGTTTTTTAAATGATAGCAAAATAATGATTTCATCTAAAAAATACTTACAAACACTTATTTTACTATTGTAAGAAAGACTCAAATCCCATTATTAAAGTTATTTTGATCTTCATCTTCCTCTTGTCACAGAGATTACCTTAACAGAAAATGCAAATCACAGTCCTGCTGACTGCTTCTCAGCGGTCAGCTCAGATCACGCGGTCTGCTCACCCACGAGGCCCAGGCTGCCACGGGTTGCAGATGGCACATTTTACAGGTTGTTCCATGCGATGAATAACACATTACAGAGAACACTCCAGATGAATCTGAGCAGCAGCCTGAACGCTCCTTTAATTTGAATTTCATTATCGCAGGGCTGAGAATTCCTGTCCTGGAAGAGCGCGCTGCTCTGTTTCCGCCTCCCTTGCAGAACGCGTCGCCTGGGAATGTTTTCCTCCCCTTGGCAGCCCGCTCAGCAAGGAAACGCATCTACAGCACTTGTGTGCGGCGACACAACACTTAAAGTTAAAGGCCGCCTCCGCGGTGGAGTCTGCTCATGCCCCTCCTGAAGCCTGTAGCCTCTCCCAGTTCTCCCTAATTTGCACCACCTTCCTTCCAATACTCAAGGACATTCTGTGGAGGTACATTATAATGCCAAATTGTATTTCTCCATCACAGAGAGGTACTGGTTACTTTGGAATACAGCCCAAATTTCCTTATTTAATATTTTGCTGATTCCTTGCCAAAAAGTGGGGCCTGATATAAATTCAAGTGCTGAAACTTCACTTGTTTTTAAAAATATCACTGAAAGGAACATTTCGACTGCATACCAGAAATATGTTCTGCTCTTTCTGTGACGAAAAAACTCTGTCCCTCTGAGCAGACCTGGATGGCCACCTTCTAGATGATTTTTTTTCCCCCAGAAAGCTGTCTAGGGAGTGGACTTATGATCAATAGGATTTTCAAGTACTAGATCTTTATTCGTATTTCGAATTAGAGAACCTTATTATTTTTATGGGCATCTTTAAGAAAACTATAAAATGACACCCTCCTTCTTTTATAATGTACCCATCACCACCACCTTCTATACTGACTGAGCAGGTGCTTCGACCCCAATTTGGTAGCCATGAGAGATTAATGAGGCTACCTTTGCCCTCAAACTTCTTGCACATTTTAAACTTCCCATTGGCAGGAAGTGAAGGGAAAGAACCTGACAAATGAAGGTTTCAATGACCAAAATGCAGCCTGCTGAGGGCTGGGAATAGTACTGCTAAGGAAATCAGACTTTGCTCAAGCAAGAAAGACCCCTGAGGTAGGCTCAATAGTGCTCCCCTTCCCCCCAGCCCCAGAGCTCCACATCCCAATCCCTAGAACCTGTGACTGTGTTACCTTAAACGGCAGAAGAGACTTTGGCAATGTGACAAAATTAAGGCTCTTGAGATGAGACTGTCCTGAATTACCTGGGTGGGCCCAATCTAATCACAATAGTCCTTATAAGAAGGAGGCAAGAAGGTCAGTCAGAGGAAGATGATGTAGAGTCATGAGCAGATGTTAGAGATGAGAACATGCTATGCAGCTGGCTTTGAAGATGAAGAAAGGGGCCAGGAGCCAAGGAATGTGTGTGGCCTCTCCACACCAGTACAGGCAAGGAAATGGATTCTCCCCTAGAAGCTTCCACAGGAATGCAGCCCCTGCTCACACATTGTAGACTTCCCACCTCCAGAACTGTAAGATAATATTTTTTTGTTACTCGAAGCCATTAAGTTTGCAACAATTTGTTACAACAACAATAGGAACCCCATACAGACACTTTACCCAACCAGAAACTAGAATCTGTTCCCTGCACCGTGATAGATAAGCTTGATCCTGGCAATTCTGAGTAAGTCTTCACCACTGGTCTATTTTTAATTGGTGAAATCTTTGAACTTACCTCCTAAACTCTTCCTTAAAATCATTGCACTTGAGCTACGTTGGCCTCCAAGCTGTCCTTCAAATGGGTGAAGTGTGTTCCATCACATTTGTTCCATTTCCCCAGTGACCACACAGTTCTGCATGTAGGCACTTCCTCAGTGAGCCCGTCCTTGACCCCCCCCCTTTCTTCAATAGCAGCCCTGTCATGCCCCCTATGACTCTGTTTTATTTTGCTTCACAAGGCTTACAATTACCTCATATATTTGCTCATTATCCATTTGCCCTGACAGACTGTAAGCTCTGTTTTTTGTTGAGCCTCATTCCCAAAGTCTAGACAATTCCTACAACACTGTGGGTGTAATACAAAATTTTTGAATACCTGAAATTACTGTGGGGGCTACTGGTTGTTAAGAGCAAATAGTGTTGGGGTGTTTCTAGTTCTCTGGTTAAAGAATATTAGCTCCAGGCCTTTCCTTGTCCTGAGGGCCTAATCTTTATATTTTATCGAGTTATAAGAAAAAATGGGTGGCAACTCCCACTGGATATACTAAGAAAGGCATCTTTCACATTCTAGGGAGTTTACTTCTGGTGAGGCAACAGAAAAAATAAATATGCTGTATTGAAATAACTACTGAGTTGAACTGTAGAAATCTAAGTTCAATATCCCACCTAGTCCCAAGACAGTCCTCATATATATAATCTAATAAACTCTATACTAGCCAAATATATACTTGATATAGCCAAAAATATATATTTGGCTGGTATGGAATTTATGCAACTTCATCCCACAGGTAAAATCTATAACATCCCAAAATACTATGAAGAAATGGATAGATCATAGATCTGGTTCAAAGTGAGTAACTTCCTGTAAGACCTGAGCTACTGCAGAGGGTAAGTTAATGCTTATGGTTGAGAAGACACCCACAAATTCATATTGTAACCAAATGTAACAACAGCTGTGTATACATCAGTGAGGTGTTTCACTTATTCTAAGAAGCTACCATTGCTCAGAACATTTTTATAACTTCTTTGGGGAATTACTAACAAAGCTGGGGGAAAAAGACATGCAAATGGCCAAGAAGCACAGGAAAGCAATCTCAGATTCATTCGTCATGAAGAAAACATGTATCAAAACCACAATGCGATAATACTCCACATCCACGGGATGGCTGTTAGTTAGAAAACGGAAAGCACCAAGTGTGGAGGATGTGCATAAACTGGAATCCTCATATGTTACTGGTAAGAATGTAAAGTGGTACAGCCACTGTGGAAAAGAATTTTTCAGCTCCTCAAAAATTACACACAGTAATAACATACGATCCAGCGATTCTACTGCAGATCAATACCTCAAGGAATTGAAAACAGGTACTCAAACAAACATACGTACACAAATACTCATAGTGGCACTATTCCCCATAGTTAAATGGTGGAAGCAATTTACCCAAATGTCCATCAGTGGATAAATTTCCATACAATGGAATATTATTAGGCCATAAAAAGAAATGGACACATGTTAATACATTCTACAATGTGATGAATCTCAAAAACATTATGCTAAGTGAAAGAAGTTAGACACAAAAGGTCATATATCATTTGATTCATTTTATATGAAATATACAGAACAGGTATATCTATGCCAATACAGATCAGTATTTATAAAGAGCTAGAAAGAAGGGGAAATGGGGAATGACTGCATAATGGGTAGAGTTTTCTTTTGGTGACAAAAACATTTTGGAAGTACGCTGAGGTAGTGGTTATAATGTATTAAATACCACTGAATTGTACATTTTAAAATGGATAATTTTATGTTGTGTGAATTCTACACCACCCAAAAAAAATCTTTTTAAAGATGAGGAAAGACTCTTTTGAGTTCTCCAAGCATATTGCCTATGGCTAGGTGCTCAATAGGTATTTGTGAAACTGAATGGTAAAATATAGTCATGCCCTGTGACCAAATTTATTTTTTGGAATTAGCCAAGATCACTCTAGGCTAAGTCAGCTGAATAAGGTCATCAAACTGAGTCATGCCATCTTAATTTTTGAATATAATAATGTGTAACTACAAAGCAAGGGCCTGCTGGCAGAAACTCACGTTTCCCTCTGCCTAGCAAACTCGAACCTGTTTAAACACTCCAGCTGAAATGTCACCACATCGTGGAGCTTCCCTTACCTTGTCAAGCAGCGCTTCCCCCGGGTCTTGCACTTTGTACTGTTCACAGCTACTACGTACTTCTAGTTCTAAAATGTATCTGTCTCCCCACAACAGTGTTGGTCAGAAGGAAAGCAATGGCTCTAATTTAGTGACACACAATTAGCAAGAAGCACCATGTTGGCAGAGAGAAGGCTTCACAAATGTTTGTTGAAGGACAGAAAGAATGAACTAACAACTGAATGAATAAAGCTTTAGTCGATTTGTGAACTAGCTCAAAAGACAATTCTAAAATCAGAATCCCAAATTTGTTTTGAATAATGTCAGCACTCTGAAATTAATGTATACCCATCCAATGTGAATCATGAAAGAAACTATCTTTGACTGTTTAAATCTAATGTCTGCTGAAAAACATCCCATCCTTTAATTGACTTGCCTTATACATTCTCCCTGAGGTGACTGCTGTGCATAGCATAGCCAGGCAGATGCTCTTAAGACAAAGTTTTTCAGAATAAACATGTGCCAACTTGTCCTCTGAAAGGGTAAACAATGGGTCTTTGTCATTAAGGAAGAAATGTTTTAATATTTTTGTAATCAAGCTGCCACCACAGTTCTGCCAGGCTTTTCTTATCTCATGGGAACATTCTCTGATAACAATGCAGTTTTGTGCTACATTTCAAACAAATCTGGGCCGCTGCAGGTTTGCAAGGGGCAGGGACAGTCTTGTAATTACGTGCCTCGATTCTGCTGTCACACGAAACAAGATGAAATTCTTAGCATTTTTCTTTGACCTTGGGGGCACTTCTGAAACTTGAAGCAGCATGAAACTTAAAGGATTCCAACCCACTGAAATAAGAAAATAAGAGTGTTCACCTGAAACTACACCAAACTAATAAAAGAAGACTTTAAAAAGCTATGCTTACCAATCTCCCGGGTTTCGTAACCCATTCCTGTTTAGACAGCCAATCACTGAGATGAAATTCACTACAGAATTCAGCAATTCTATCACCCAGCTCAGCCACTCTGCTTTACTTTCCTTCCTGGTTCTTACCAAACTGCCTGGCATATATTTATTTGTTTATCGCTTACTGCCTGTTCGTCCTAATAGACTATGAGCTCCATGATAGCAGGACAGGTTATCATGGCTGTGTTCTCTGCAGTTAGAAGAGTGCCTAAGACAGGAGGTGCTGAATTTATATTTGTTGAGGATATCTCTCATCTAAATGATATTCTAAAATTGTGATACTTACAGGAAATAAGAAAGAGGAATTTCAAAGTAATTCAAAACAATTGCAAAATCCACACTCACTAGTGTAACTAAGTCTACTGGCAACACGTTGAAATGATAGTCAGGAAGACAGTAGACCAAGGACCCAGATCTCCTTGCTCAAGGTGAAGCTGAAATCAATATGAAGCACAGACCTATATGATAAGTTATCAAAAAGTATTTGAATGAACTGTCCAGGCAGCAGTTTAAACTCTGAGTCACCAAGTTTTATTTTGACTTACCTCAAAATTAACACCATTCTGGCACAGAAGTGATCCCACTCTGTTGTGTATATGTGACCATATCTTTAACATGAGCAAATAATTCACTCAGCAAATATTCATGATAGGAGATCAGGGCAGTCACCCTAGATTTGCTCTCACCATGTCCCTTGACTCCTGGTTTATTTTATTTTTTTCAGCTCTCGACGGCGGCCTCCGTCATTCATTTCTGCCACTGCTCTCAGTTCTCAGACCCAGTGACAAACCTGGCTTTGCCTCCCTGGCTGCACTTCCATGCATACACCCTCTGGCTTGTTGGTTCAGTCTTTCTAGGAAGCACTTTCTCTGATCCAGGGCACCCCTGGGGTCCTACCTTCTGGCCTGGACCACATTTGAACACAATGCCCCACCCAGAAGGACACAGGATGCAGCTTACCCATCTGAACCCAACTACATACCATGAAAATAAACTGCTTCCTCCAACATTCAAAATGATTGGTGACATACTCCCAAATTGCTTATTTTACCCATAAACCTCACGCCCACCCTCAACACAGGAAGATAGAAGAAAATCCAGCTAAAATGTTCTTGTGGTGGGAATACTGCTTGCGAGTTGATCATAGTGACTGAGTCTGGGTCAGAAGAATTAACAAGATTTAGCGGTTCATTCTGATTAATAAAAGAACAAGTTCAATAGTAGTGTGTGTTGGGGTGGGGCAGGGTGGGGGGGAAGGGTTGGGAGGCAGGACTTGCAACCCTTCATCCCAGTTCCCCTGGGGCTGGGCCCCACCTCATTAGCATGTGGTTAGGAAGTGTGCTGCATTCCAGCTAACCAATTAAAACATAACTTACTGGCTTTTAAACATTTCTAAAAGCAGTACATGCTTATCACAAAAAAAAAAACAAAAACAAAAAAAAACAAAACAGAAACCTCAAGCAAAATAGAAAAGTATGAAGTAAAATATGAAAGTTCCCCTTTCATTCTCCATGGATTGAGACCTGCTAATAGCTTGCGATATACTCTTTCCAGATATTGTCCATGCACACACAACCTGTTTTTATAAAATACCAATGAACGCTATATGCCATGATCACATTAACTTATTTCAACAAGAGTTCAGAAGTTTTTCTCTCTCATCTGGGTAGTATGATGAAGTTTTTTCCTCCTCCACAAATTAAGGTCAAGGGATAATTAAAGCATACTCATACATTTTAGGTATTTTGAAAAAGAATTCCTCCTTCTGGAGGAGGTCCTTTTCAAAGAAAAGGGAAAAAGAGAACCACTAGACTGAGCATTTTCCAGGTTGAAGACTGGTTCCCTTTTACTCCCCACTCATGACCAAGTTTCTCATGCCTCTTTCCTGTGTATAATCAAATCCTCTTAGAGAAGACAAACAAAAACAAAACCTCCGGATATATGGTACTTCTTTATTCATGAAATATCAAATCAATACACGTGTTACTGCAATTACTACATGTTCTGTGTTCCCCTCAAAGGAATCCCTATGAAAACATACATTTAAAAATTCTAAATTTGGTTTAATGGCAGTCAAACAGAAAAGAAAAGAAGATTCCCTAGAACTGTTTCAGACATATAAGGATTTTACCCATATCCTCAAGCAGACAGCTAGCTGTTCTGCATTTTTGCATCTGACTACATTCCTTCAAACTATCCTTTTCTCCTTAAACTTTTTAAAATTTAAATAAATGGGAACATATAAACACACCCTGAGAACATTTTGCAGGTTGGTAACAATGGCACAAGCAGTGAGACAGCTGGCATATATTAAGTACCTACTGTGTGCCACGTACTAAGCTAGGTCTTAAGGAAACCAAGGAGAAGAAACCTTTGCCCTTGAGCAGTCCCTTGGACGGCCCAGTGCCCACACAATGGTGTTTGCCAGGCAAGCTCAGGTGGAGAAGGATTTCCAGATGGTGACAGATGAGCCACATTTCCTGAAAGACAAACAGGAACTCAGCAGGTGAAGAATGGGAAAGGAACTGGGGGTGGGGCGGGGGAAGAGCATGTAACCAAGCCAGGAAGTAGGAACACAGAATCTTGAAGAGCAGATGAGGAGCCTGGGGTGCGGGGACCCAGGGCTGCGTGACAGGAGGTGTGATATTGTTGGTGACACAAGTGGGGCCCAAGCAGACAAGAGCTTTGTGTGAGATTCTGCACTTCAATTTCATCCTGAAGACCTGGGCAACATCACTGGAGATTCTGTCACGGACTGGGACATACACTGAATTGCCATTTCGTCCAAGGAAATGTTAAAAATCTCCATGAACTGCAGTCCATACACATAAATCTTAAGAAAACAGGCCCTCATTTGGGTCTGTGTACCATTACTTTGGACAGAAGAATAACAATCTTGATTATCTGGTTTCCCAGACCACAAAGGAAACATCACATATAAACATTTTTTTGTGTGTGTGTGTATCTCTATGGAATGATGGATGTTAACAATTGGATGATAATAATTTCACAATACATGTAACTCACGTCATTATGCTGTATCCCTTAATCTTATACAGTGCTGTATGTCAGTGATATTTCAATAAAACTGAGAGGAAAAAAAAAAAAGAAATGCCGCATGAACAGGGAGGGAAATATGGAAGCTGCCAGAAGCAATACACTGACAACAGCAGAAAGGGACGGCTGGGCATCTGAAGACACAAGGTAAGAAAGCAGGGGAGGCAGAGCAGGCTGGGGGAAGGGACCTCACAACCATCTGTGATGCAGCTGGGAGGATCAAATGAGTTGATATTTGTAAAGATTTAAAATTCATGTATGTGCTAAATGAGTTGGCTGTTCTGTTATACTTCTACTAGAGCCAAGTATCATAGACCCTATACTGAGATGAGGAGAGTGAGGCCCAGGGACATGGCCAGGGCTCAGTGCCAGGAAGGGGCTCAGCCAAGAATGGAGCCTCCTTTTCTGGCTCAGTCTGGTTTCTTTGCACTATTCCAAATGATAGGGTATATTCAATTTGAGATGGTAGGTAAATGTGACAAAATATAAGCAAGAGTTGCAACTTAAGAATGACTGTTACGCAAAATACAAAGTAAGATGAGGTGCTGGTGGGGAAAGGGGGAGTTTCCTTGCCACTGCTGGTTGCATGGGTCCTGCCTGTGCTGTTCCAGAGAGAAGCTGGAACTGGGGCAACAAGCTGCCCTTCCTCGCTGAAGGGGCCCGAGACGTCCCAGGGGCATGGGAAACTCATGCCTGACTCCTGAGTGTTCTTCGTTGCCAGCTCATACCAGATCGAATAAGCCAGAATAAAATGTATGCAGTGATCCCAACATCTCCTATAAACCTGTTTCATAAACCAGCATCTACCTTGGTCTCTCTCATTCCCTAATTTGTCCAAATCCCCTACCCAATACTCTGTCCATACTGGAGCTGGATCTCCATGCTTAATCTCTGTGGGAAAATACTAGGGCTTTCCAAATCCTCCTATTCTTGTCCTTTCCCTGGAAGTTTGTACTGTCCCCTCATCGGCTCTCCACCTGCCATATAAACATATGCCCTTGAAATGTGTGGTCCCCTAATTGAGGAGCCTCTACTGGAATGTCCAGCTGATTTCCAGTCCCTAATCACCTGACTGCATATCCTAGTACAGAGAGCTTCAAAATAACAGATTGGAACCTTTGTGTTTCATGGACACTGTGACAAAAGCCTTTTGGCTGTCCTCCCCAGAGACAGCTTTTGTGGCCAGGACAAATATAACACATTTCCCTGAAAAAAAAAAAATGTTGCATGCAACCCAAAGGGTAAATTGCGTTTGGCTCTCCTTCAATGTAAAAATCGATGGAAATCAGATTTGGCATGACCCATGCCTCATGAGTTGGCAAATGGCCAAACACAGACTCAACCAGACATGCTTTTATATGTCAATGCAACATTTTCCATATGCAGCCAAGCTGTGCATGAGGCTGCTCTCTGAAAATATATAAATAAATCCACTTCACTGCCTTAGTTTCATATCTGTAAAAGCAGAACTGATCATTGGAAATGTTGACATAATTCACTGGAGGACTGTGAGAAATGAACTATATTTGTAAGCATTTTTGAACATGAAAGGATATTACTGAAGCATGGAGAGCATTCTAAAAAAAGAAATCACTTATTTCTCGTCCTGCATTTAAAGCATAGTTTTGTGGAACTTGATTTTGTTTTAAAATAATCCAGGCACTTAAAAGTACAGGCACAGTTTTTATAGTTTTGAGGCTCCGGGCCTTCCCTGGAACTGTTAGGGACACAGTCCATGTCTGTTAGTATAAGAGACACCTTTGTTTATAGAACATTAGGGCTGTGACAAAAACTGACATAAGCCAGGAAATATGAAAGTTAATGGCGGTACTTCATTCTAAATGTATGCTACAGGGCTTCTGGTTTTCTACAAAGTCTAGATTTTAAAGACAAAGTTTGCTTTAATATTCAACTCTCTATCTTTTTCCAGCTACAGTCATAGCAACAGTTATTTAAACAAATGTCTTTGAACTTCCTTAATTTAAAGAAATGACCCTTAGGTTTAATGAATATTATAAAACGCTTATTGTTCGAGCAAATGAGTTGGCTCCACATATGGGCGTCTGTATGTAAGCATCACAGACAAGCATAATGGGAGCTGTGAAGACCGGGATCTCGCACAGGAGACCTAAGATATTTTCACTCTTACAGCATGTTGGCCATTCTCAAAGGTCAGGTCCTTTTATCTCCATGTTAAAAATGCCCTCAGTTGGATGGATGAACTTTGAAGCAAGTCTCAGTTAGTGATATGGAATCTAGCTGAGTGCCTCTCCACAGTAAGTGGGTCAAGTGGACACAGAATCCCCCACCACTGCCATGCAACAGCCTCACGGAGAGATGTGTCTGTATCTGCAGGTCAATGCAGTCCTCCGACAGGAGACAATAAAGCATTTTTGTAAATGGCACAAAAACCTTTATGGTTCTAATAACAATGTACTTTCATATTGGTAATAGTCAATTACCTTGCTGACACATGAAGCAGAGGATACCTGCTCTGTTTGAGCAGCTTCATTCTATGTCACTTAGACCAACAGTGGGTCTGACCATGGGTGTGCAATAGAATCATCCATGAAACATTTTTTTTTAATGCAGCTATCCCTTTTCCCCATGGGCAATTCTGAATTAGGAGGAGTGGTATGGGGCAATTGGTAGGTAGGTAGATAGGTAGATAGACTGGCCAATCAATTGACAGATACAGAAAGAGAGATAGATGATAGGTGGGTATACAGACAGGTGGACAGAGAGGTAGGTAGGTAGGTAGATGGACAGACAAAAGTACTTTAATTCTATAAGTGATCTTGATAGGCTCCCCACTGCTTGTTTTAGGTGGTCTAAGGCCACATCATTCAACTGCCAATGAAAATTAATTCAGTTTCTACATTAAGTATTAGCACACAATAAATGATATGCCTCAGGCTTTATTTCAGCCAGCTTATTCATTTGTCCTCTTAGGGAAAGGTGCTGCATTAGATGGTGAGGTCATGGAACAGACATGGCCCTGTCCTTGACAAGCATGTGACAGACACATAAAAGAGCACAACACTTCACCTGATGGGTGCTGCAAGTGGGGCAGGAGAGCGTTCTGTGGGGCGGGAGGTGGGAGAACACCAATTCCGTCCAGAGGAATTGCAGAAGGTTCTCCTTCAGGGAAAACGACACTTGCACTGGTCTTAATCAATGAGGCGACTTTGCAAGGTGGCAATGGGGGATGTGGAGCAGCCCAGGCCTTCTGTGTATAAGGATTAGCATGTTTAAATTATCTGTGTTTCTGGGTGTACTGAGAAGTGTGGAGTGGCCAGCCCACAGCATGTGCGAGTGAGGGGAACGGGGAGAAGGGGCGGGAGGTGGGGCAGGAAGGCGGTCAGGACGGGGAGGGGCATCCATGCACAAGTGATGCTGCAGGTAAATCCAGGATAAGGGTCCCTTGCAAGCCTCCTTTGTATTCCTGGGAGCTCCACCCAATGCTAGATGTTTGATTTGTAAAAACACTTAGAATCAAAAACCCTCTGTCACTTTTTCAAGGGATCTTTACAATCACATGAGATATTAAGCCAAATATTATGAAAGATGATTTCATTAATTTTTATTGTTTCCATTAAAAGGTATGTATTAAGTCTAGTGTATAAAAAAGGCACCATTTATTAAGCAAAATACTCAGAAAACAAGCTATCAAATCATCCCTTTGTTACAATATTTGAGGTCACTGTCAGTTCAAAATGATCTGAAACTCATTCTGAGGAGGGTGTGTGTGTGTGTGTGTGTGTGTGTGTGTGTGTGTGTGTGTTTGGAGGAGAGAATAGGACCTATTTCTCTATCACTAAAAAGCAGGACACCTGGGGTGAGTCACATGATATAGCAAATATAGCATCGGTGTCTAATAGTGGCTCTGACCCAGCCACACGGCACAGATACACAGTTAGTGATGATTAAATCATAGCAGTGCTATTTGGGGTCTAATAATGTACCTTTTCTATTACATAAAACTTGGCAAGGGATTTTTTGCATCTCGTATTAAAACTCACATGTAAAATCTCACCAGAAACAGTTTTTGCCATGGTGATGAATTGTCACTTAATATTTAATTTGCTTGGGAGACATTAAAGGAGAAAACAACCTTCCTGACTAGGAAGTAGGTGACTAAGTCTCTCCATAACAAACATAGGCTTCTTTAAGCCATCTGAAAGGGCTGGGTTACAGAAAGCCTGGATTCAGTTTACGGTGCTCCTCTCCTGAGCTGTCATCCAGAAGAAGAGGAAGGGGACAGAAGCTGACTGCTTACTTGTACTAGGTGGACATTTCTGAGAGCGTGTCATAGTGGTTCTCACCCTGGTGTCCATTAGAACATTCTGGGAGGCTTTGGAACAGGTCAACCAATGTTGTGACCCCACACCAGAGACTCTGAACTGATTAGTCCAGGTGAGGCCTAGAGCCTGGTATGTTTTAAAAGCTCCCAGGCGATTCTGACGGGTGGCTAGAGCTGGGAGCCACCACTGTAACTCTCAGGAGGGCACAACATATGTCTATGGTGTATAAACTGCCCTCGAGATGCTTACAGTCTGATTGGGAAAAAGACTCAAATGCAGAGTAATGTTGGATAAACCACTCTTAAGTATAAAACTGTGTGGTGAGCTGTGAGTGCCCTGAGAAAAGACAGGAATTGAAGATGTCAAGAAGATGATATATGTGCTGGACCTTGAAACAGGGCTGGAATTGTGTTAAATTCTCTCTTCCCATCTCACTGCCACCACCCAGTCAACAGTCAGTGGATTTCATTCTTAGGAGCTTCCATTCTTGCCTCTGTCCTGTCTGTTCTTCCCATTGTTATGCTGGAAACCACCGGTTCTATCATGTAATGCCTCTGCCTAAAACCCTTCGAAGGCTCCTGAGAGCTCCTAGAACAGAAGCCAGAGCTCAGGCCCATCATGACTGGCCTGAGACCCCTGGCCAGCATCCACTGTCCCTTCTCATGCTGTCACCACACCCTGGCAACATGGGGCTTGCTTTTTGTACCTTGAATGTCCCAATCCCGTTCCTGTCTGGGGGCTTCTGTGTTTGCTGGCCACTCTGCTTGGGACATATCTTCCCTGGCTCTTCCAGGACTGATTCCTTTTTTTTTTTTTTTTTTTTGAGAGGGCATCTCTCATATTTATTGATCAAATGGTTGTTAACAGTTAACAACAATAAAATTCTGTACAGGGGACTCAATGCACAATCATTAATCCACCCCAAGCCTAATTCTCACCAGTCTCCAATCTTCTGAAGCAAGACTGATTCCTTTTTATTCTTTAGGTCCCAGCATGCATGTCGCCTTCTCAGGGAGGCTGCCCATGGCTGCCCAGTCTGGAGCAGTCCTCTGCCCAACCTCATTCTTCATCCGTGTATCGGTTTATGAATGTCATGGCACCAATCAACAACCCAAATACCTTATCTGTATATTATTAGCTTTTGCTTTCTCTGCTAGAATGAACTTCCTTGATGGCAACCTCTGTCTCATTCACTCTTACCCACACTAACTAGCACAGAGTGAGTGATCAGGAAACATTTCCTGGATGGAAGAATGACTGAATGCTGAGGATGAAAAGGCACTCTAGGTAAGAACAGCAAGAACAAAAGGAAGGAAGGGGACACTCGTGTGTGTGTGTGTGTGTGTGTGTGTGTGTGTGTGTGTGTGTGTGTGTGCACCACACAGAGAACAGACCAGTGGAAGTGGAGCACACATGGGAAATAACTGAAGATAAGGATGAGCAAGTCACACACAGTCACTAAGAGCCACGAATATCAGGATTTGAACTTCACACCTGCTAAGGTGTAAAAAATGCACCAGGGCTAAATGATTCAGCCTGACCGGAAATCATGTTTGTAAAGCCCAAAAAGTATGAGGCATAATTTTAGTCACTATACATAATTAGAAAATTAAATATTTGGAAAAATTGATTTATGTGTAGAACTTAAAAATGTAATTTTGGGGGACAGACAGCTGTATGTTGGGGAATCATCTTCTATAGGAGAATTCTTCAGAGCCACTTATCAAAAACATATTGCAGATACTTTATATCTGACAGTAGGAAAATCTGCCAGCCTAACTTTGAGACGATGGCTTCTCTTGACACATATGTCAAAATTTATATAGAGAGCATTATTTCACTGCATGCTTTTCAAATCTTGTAGAGTTTGAAAAGTAATAATGTGGAATGTAACATGTTAGTATTCCTGATGAAAAGTCATACATAAGTGTGATGAAAAGACAAAACATCATGTTACTCTGTGATCTCCCTCTAACCATGATCCCTCTGAAAGAAAATGAAAGTATAAAATTCTCTCCTATCTCAGAAAAGTGTGTCTATTAAATCTGGAAATATCATTTAAAAATCCTCTTGTGCCTCTTTTCATACTTTCTGTTATTGATCCTAATACTATCACAGACTTCAAATGAAAAAAATTTTGAATTCTTTGTATTGTGGTAACAAATCTCTATCAAAAAGCCACATTATAAAAAATTCCATTTTATAAACACATGAATGTTTATGAAAGAAACAATTCTCAACTACATACTTTCTTACCCATATACCTCTATCTAATAGACTATTCATATATATGATAAGCTCATGTTTGACAATAAACCATTTATTATATATGCTTACTACATCCCAGACACTCTACTCAACACTGTGAAGATACAAAGATAAAGACTCTCCACACTCAAAGCAATATAACAACATAAAAAATGCTGGGTTGAATTTTGCTATTGTCAAACAGAGCTGGAATCAAGTTTATATATCACCCACTTACGTATTGAGCGGGCTCTTATTTAGCCCGTTTCCTTATGTATAACCTGGAGAAATAATATTTACTTACAGAATGATTCCAAGTATTAATGATGCAACATATGTAAAATACTTAAGGTGGAAATAAGTAAGCTCCCTTCCTTTCAGGACATTTAATCTTCAGTTAAATATTATTTGCCTTTGTTATATATGTTATTAATGTCTACTTACAAAACAGAACTTTGAAGTTAACATTTTACATATAAAATCTCCTATCATCAATGTTTGGTAATTCATGTGCAATGTTAGTATGGATAAATAAAACCTGCACATTGCTCCTCATCTCACAGATGTATTTGAATTATATTCATTTCCAAAGCAGGCATAAGCCCTAGCTCCCTTTCCTTCTTTATTTCCTCTGATGGATATGGATGACACAGATATTTAATTCTTAAATTATCAAGCATTGATACTTGTACAAATGAATAATTTGGTAGTTCCCCCAAAATGGTTTCTAAGGTGAGGAGACGGGAAGTTGAGAAGAATTCATGAGAGAAGAATAAAGTGAAATGGAAAGCAAAAATAAAAATTAAGGAATTTTGACAATGATTCCCAAATCTGAGTTATACGCCCTGCAACTAGGCTCCCCAGGAGCCCCTGTGGGGAACACACTGGCAAATGCTGCATTCTGTTTCCATCTGGGCAATTCACAACAAATGTTAGCACAGGCAAGGAATTACATGCTAATTCCACTATATGTCAAAAAACCTGTTGAACATTATTAAACTCAGCAATTCTCAAAATTGCCTGAATGCTAACTTCTGTGTGTGTGTGTGTGTGTGTGTGTGTGTGTGTGTGTGTGTGTGTGTGTGTCTTGAGAGGACAGGGTGAGGATTAATTAACATTCTATGGAATTAATGTGCAATAGCATGTAACTTAGAAAATGTTGGGTTATTGATTTTCCTTCTCTGCCACCAAGTCTCTATATCTTTTCTAATGTTTCTTCTGGACTCAAGCCATTTGATAAGAATTCCTATTTTTATCTTATGGATATACAAATATCAGAATGGGTTTTGACTTCGAAAAGATGAGTGGTTGCAAAGGAAAAAAAAAACTCAGAATTAATTCTAATGATCTGAAAAACAATCGAACAAAACACCAAAACTTTGTTTTAGAAATAAAGACTCTGTCCTGCATCTCCACACTCTTAAACCAAACAAACCAGTTTATTCTCAGGGGGTCGGAGTCACTGCACAATCAGAACAAAAAATACTAAGAAATTTAGTGTCACTTTTAGAGTACTTCTATGTACATGAACTTATTTTTCCTTCTGATGTTTTGGTTTTAAGAGACAGTGATCTCCATAACAAGAATGGCATTTTAAAAATAGATGTTTCAAAAAGCAGATTATGTATCAAATTTTAATCTCTTCTGGAGAAAAATATCTTTACATGAAGTTTGGGTGCTTTTAGAATACTGATAAACCATAAAATGTCATAACAGCACAATAAATTCAAAGGAAAACTGTGTCATTTATTGTGTTACAGCTAATAAAGTGTTAAATGATAAGAATTTTTACAATATAAGGAGCATTTCAGAGACTAAGAATGAATTTTTTCTTAAAAAGGAAATCTGTTCTAAATTTTTATTAGTTTGCTAGAAGAGCTGGCCACATTATATTGCTACTCTGAGGCTATGATCCACCTACCAAAAAGTATGCACACAAACACTTAAAGTATATATGTATGCCTATGACATTATACTTCTGAAAAGCATCTTAGTCAACAAAACTATATATACTAATATCAAGATACCATGAAAGTAGGGATTGGAAGAAAAAAATTGAATTGCACTAAGTATAAATTTCAAATACAGTGGAATGTCCCAGAAAAAATGTCCCAAACACATTAATTCACATAACAAGCCTGCTCCTTTAGGAAACCATTTTCCTGTATCACCGTCTACCATTGTCTGGGATCCTTTGCTCTGACAGCCTGAGCCGCTAAGATAGATTCTCCTATGAAAGTTTTGAACCCGTTTGAAATAAAATGTTTTTGTGCTTACATTTTCCTATGGAGCTTCCTGGACTTGACCAAAACTATTTCCATGCTGAGGGGCACATTTCTCCTGGACTGGTCTTATCTCCACCTGTGTTGAAAAGATTTTCAAGGAGCACTGAGTCTTCTGTCTCTACACCACCCCAACGGGTCTCCCACAGGCTGTGCAGGAGCAGTAGGGTTGAATTTACAGAGCTGAACTGAACAGGGCATACGTAAAATAGAAAAGACTTTAAAGTCTGGGTGAAAACTAAATAAACAACCTTGCCTTATCACAAATCCACGACTAGTAAGGAATTTTGTGTGTGCATGTGGGCCAGTACCTGTATGTGTACAGACACATCTTTTAGTGGATTAAAAAGTCATCTCTGAACTGATTAAGGCAATTCCAAAAGGGGACTCCTTGTTTTTCCCTGTGTTCCATAGTGTGAGACTATTATGTTAGGTTCTCAGACTAGAAACCTCAAAGGTCTGCTTTGACTGGACTCCTTCCCCCTCTCTCCTTCTCCACTCATCTTGCCCTCCGGATCTATAGTCAACACATCCCTCAGGCCCATTCCCATTTCTCATCAATTTCCAATTTCATCTTTGGGACAGCCACCAGACTAGTCCCTGCTTATAACTGTTCACCTTTCCACACCATCACCACACTGCTAGAGCTACCCAGCTGGAGCACGTATTTGTTCATAAAACAATCCCACTGCTTCAGTTTTTGATGGTTCTTTAAACAGCCAACATGCATTGCGAATTACTATTCGCCAGCCATTGCACAGAAAGCTCTCTATGTATTATGTTCTCTTCATAATAACCCTGTGAGATGGGCACAGTGATCGTTGACACTTACAAGTGAGAAAACAAATGCATACAGAGATTACATAGCTTGTTCAGGGTAGCCAGGATGGCAGGTGCCAGAGCCAGTCTTCATCTCAGATTATCTGATGCTCTTGATCTTGCTATTAAAAATCTTTTCTCACTCTGGTTCCCAAATAACTCTTCAGTCTTTTGTACGGGGAGCTAATAGACTGTGAACTTCTCAGATTCAGGGATTATATGTCAAGACTCAAAACTCTTTAAGGTGAGGGCACAGTGGCTTTCACAGCTGCCACCTCCCCACCAACTGAGTGTGCCTCTTATGACCACACATGGTAAAGGAAATATCCCGATCTCAAGCAAGGAAAAACATTAGCCCAATATATGCTGCAGAATTTTTTAAATAATACTCTGCCTCTTGTAGAATATGGAATTACGGTTCAAAAACATATTTTTTCAGACATCGATCACACACTCTAATCAGCTTTGCCTCATCATCCCTTTTCACAGTTCACTCATGAGAACCACTTGATGAAGACCAGGTGGAGACACAGCAGAGGGACACAGGTGCAGGGACAAAAAAATACTTGGACGGCAGGTCTGGTCATAGACTTGTTTCTATACAGGACCATCTGAGTTGTTATGGAACTTATGAGAAGAAATAGTCATACGAAAAACAGAAGGAAAAGTTAGATATCTCTAAAACTGCTCTGACATAGTCCACACACACACTGTT
Organism: Manis pentadactyla; assembly: GCF_030020395.1. NCBI lineage: Eukaryota > Metazoa > Chordata > Mammalia > Pholidota > Manidae > Manis > Manis pentadactyla. Next base: position 48,638,597 of record NC_080030.1, read on the forward strand.
TGATAAATATTTTATTGTTATTCCAGGAAAAGCTTTTAAAGGAATACATATGCCAGCAATTATGGGGAAGGGATGTCTCCTTCTTGGAGATAGTAGGAATGTCAGCTCTTGGCTGCTAAGGAGAGGGTGGACAGACTCACAATGGCTAGCTTGCTGCAGTATCCATATGCACCCTGCAAGCGACAGAGTTCTAGGCAGCAACTCTTCCTTTATTTGTTCACAGCAGAAAACACAAATACCTCCAGTGCAACATTCTGTGTGATTTGAATAAATCAGAGGCACTCGGCTGGAGTGCACCACTGTTCTGTTTCTGCCTAACAATTGTTCCACCCCCAGCACAGAAAGCCCTGCTGGAGGAAGGCCTGGCTTCTTGAAACTGATGGGTCAATTGTTAGGACTGGTGCTCAGCTCGCAAATGCTGACCTCTGATATCCAGGGCCTAACCTCATTTCTGACCGGAAAAATTTAGGCAGAAATTCAAAATTGTTAAGTTGTTTAAATTAAATTGGAGAAATTGTAGTGCTCCAAGTTCATTGGGCATCTTAGCATAATGTTAGAGGCATTTGGAGTTTTTTGTGTTTTTGTTTTTTTTGGCAACTTACCAGTACTATCTTAAATATCTTCCTTATAGCCGATACAATATATTGAGGTGTGTGTGTGATGGACGTTTACTATAAGAGAGGATGCTACTTCACCAAAACACTGCCATGAGAAGTGACCATTCACAGTCAATTAGCCATTATAAAAAAAAGGTGTTATTTCTGGAATAGTCAATGTAATTTAAAAGCCTCTTATTCCACTTAATTATATACATATCTATATTTGGAATTTCACCTAAAATTTGAAATGATATAGAAATTGCTGCTTTGAAGTCAGTAGACATGGTGCATAAATGTCCTCAAACTTGTCAGGAGCGGAGGTATTTTATTAATGGCATTGAGAAGCACAAACAAATAGAAGTACAAATTATGAAAACACTTACCCCCTTAAGCCACAGTCAGCCAGAATCATAACCCTCAGCATTTTTTAAGCCCACAAAAAGGCTTCTGCAGTAGTTTCTATCCTTTTCCTAAGTGGCCTTTAAATAAATATATGAGTCAGTTAAGGAAGGCATTTACTTGAATTAAAGTGATAATTCTGCCAGGACGTCAGTGCAGTTAATTGTGGGTGGCGGAAGTTTTACATGAGGCTAAATTAGGGATTCTAGTTTATTTATTTATTTTTTACTCACTCTGCTGCTGTAATTAGAGAAGCTTTGGGTTGATCTTGATATTGTGCCTTGTCATGGATTATTACACCTACATGCTTTTATGACAAGCCCTGTGGCATATTTTTTTAATGACCAGAATGGGGGCATAATTCATATGCATCAGTCCTTGCCTCCTTCCTACTACTACTACACACACACACACACACACACACACTCTCCCAATACTCATTTTATTTCTTGACAACTCTGAAATTTTCATTCCTAATATTGTACCTTTATTTCAATGATTCAATGTCAAATTCAAAATTATTTTAGTCACAGAGTTTTATTCCAGGTAAGCTATTTCATAAAAGAACTCAAAATACTCTGCCTTCAAAATGTCCACTTGCCTAAGCTACCTGCATCAGGATGGAAAGAGCTACATTTCATAAGTACGTTTTACTGAAAAACAGATGGTGTTATTGCACAGAATGTGTTTTAAATGATGTATCCTTTTAGCAGAGCTGACCCTGTCGCAACGTGCTGTAGGGCACCACTGGGACACTCACAGCAGCTGAGGAACTGAACTCATGAGTTTCAAGAGACAGAAAATCTATCACACATTTCAGAGAATTCTACATTCAGTGTCAATAACACCACAACAAGGAGTGTTTATTTTCTAAGAGTTCAGTAAAGCAGAGATAAAAGAAAAGGTTCTACATGAGAAGTCATGCTAATCATTTCAGTGGCATTAGAATACGGCAACAGTTATGTTTGTCTAGCTGTCAAGTAAGCATATTAAAAACAAATATGCTTTCAAAAGGTACATAGTTGGCCCCTAATATCTATACTCTGAAATTGAAATATCAGAAGGTAGTGAGACATTGTCTACATTTCATCCCTAGACAAGACTAAGCATCAGATGCAGGAATACACCAGCTATGGCACTGTGTAACACTCACTGGAAAAAATTTTTCTGCTCAGCTCATTAACTCCATCTACCTTTTGCCACCCCTTAGTAATAGATTTTTCATTACCTACATGCATTTTTCACCCACTGTTCTGAGCACAAAAGAATGGACCAGCATACTTTCTGCAGCCTAAATAAGAAACAATGTAGTCTTCCAAAAGGTGAATGAGGAATTCTAATCTGTGTTAGCAATTCCTGAACTTCAAAGCAAACACTAATTGCTTTGGGGACCATGCAGCAGGGTTAACACGTTACATGTCTCCCCCGTCTTGAACATTTAAGTGCAGAACAAGACCAAGAAATAGGCAAACATTTTACAGCAAAGGATGCAGACTGCAAAGGAGCCTAGAGGCTATGAATTCCTGCTTGCTTTACCTACCGGCATTGTCCATGTCTCAGGAGTGGCGAGGCGAGTTCTGTAGCCTGGCGGCGGACTCCCTGGCTCTTCTCCTGGCTAACGAAGCACCCTGCCCTTCTGCTGATTATCAGTCCTTGCTGGCACACAGAGCATACTTCATGCACTGTCTGCAGGAGACACGGCCAGGAAATTTATATCTCCAAGGATGACAAACAGCCATTAGCTCCATTACAGGCTGATTAAGAGAGACGGAGCCTATCAAGTGGATACTAGAATCCACTGGGGTTTTCACCTCTGTTCTAAGCAAAGGAGGGGGGAAAAATCACTGCAATGTTGAGTGTACTGCACATTTCAGAAAAGAAGTGCACATGCTATGCAGACACAGTGCCTTTCCCAAAGATGCCAGAGCAAACACGAGCAGCAGGAGGCACAGATAATTCAAAGGTAAAAAGGAATCTTAAAAAATGTAATAAATTATCCTTCCTTTGGGGTTGGTCTAAATGTGGTCCAGCCTTTATCACTGACATCACTGAATGACTGGGCAACTTTTCAATTTAGAATTTTAAAGTTTTTATTGTTTGGGGGCTAGGCAAGGAAGAGCAGATAAAACATTTTCAGATAAAGGCTAATCTTTAGTATTTCTGCCCTAAGTAAATGCTAAGCAGCTGTGTATGGCCATTCCATTTAGGTTATGTTTTCATCATGACTAGTGTTCCTATTTGTGGTCAGAATTTCTGCCCATCTAGCCTAACAGAGAAATTCAAAGGCTTTTCAATAAATGTCATTAATAACACAAAAAATCATTGTCAAATAATGTCAGGAGACTCTACATTTCTGTAGGACTGTATAAGGACTCTAATGGTACGATCTATAGCCATCTAAGTAATAGACATTGGGCATCAAGAAAAATGCATTTACTAACACAGGAAAACCCATTTTACTTTAATTTGGCTATGCAAAGACACCTCTCAAAGACCCCTAAAACTGCTTGTGTTATCAAGGAGAAGGACAGGCAGAGTGCTGGAGAAATTATGTGCCATGCCCTGTGGCAGTTAGGACATTAGAATTTGGGAACAGCACAAATCTATGTCTTTGGCATTTTCTCAGATACAGTAAAAAAAATTTACAAAGGCCTCATTTGACCTATAATACCATGAATCCACAGTACACAAAGGGTCCACAGGCTTTTTATTTTGACAGGATTTTTAAAACCAGTTCTCAGTGTTATCACACACTCAGGGTTGTTAAATATGAAAAGCAGTTCATTTACTTAGCATCTCTTTATGCCACAGGAATTCCTGGTGACATCTCAACTGTAAGTTATTTATAATCTAGTCTGACATTTCATCTATGATATCAGTTCTAGTACAGAAATATTTTCCTCAAAGAAAAACTGAATTTTCTCAGTATTTGCCCTGAGACTTTTAGACCTATTATTTTATTGCACACAATTTTGAGGATATATCATTCTATTAATTTCAAAAAAATCTTCATATTTTTTAAAAATGCTTGGATCCCCTAAGACTGAAATCACTGTGGCTCCCTTACCTCATCTATTTGCCCTAATTAATACTGCCAAGCACCTAGAGTGAGTGTCATAGGTAGAAAATCTAGGGCAAACTATTTTTTGGGGGAAAAGAAAGAGTTAAAAGGAAAAAATAAATGATAAAAAAGAGAATATAACATGAAGTCTGAGATTTTGGTAAGGTAGTCAAGAATGTCATCTATTGACAGTGAATATTGACTAATATAAATACGTTTATATTAGCTTCGCACACTTGCGACTCTTGATTATTTTACTAATTCAGTCAATCCCCAAATTACAAATGGATTATATTCCGAAAGTTCATTTTGGTCATCTGAAAAATGCGTTTTCTCATAAATCCTGATTGAGTTCCAAGGACAGACTATTAAATACTGGTTAACTCATTATGTGATTTATGTAAGATCCACAATCTCTTATACACAATTCTAAAAGTCCACAAAGTTCTGAAAATCTTAATTTTTTTTTTAAGTTTGGGTCCAAAATGCATTTGGGTCACAACCTGACTTGAAGTGATGTGAAGTTTTTAAAAATCTTTGCTTTTGTAACTTAGAGGGAATAACATGTTTTGCTACAGGAATATGAATGTTACAGGTTTTGGGAATCTGTCTGGATTTTCAGACCCTTCTGCAGATGATACATAATATACAGCATATGCATTACAGCACTTCTCTAAAATGTAAAAATTCTGAGTTCTGAAACACCCCTGACCTCAAAGGTTTCAGAAAGAGAGGCTATGGTCTATCAGTATTTTTTTGCAATTTAAAAGGGTAGAAAATAATATTTTATTCTGTTTTGCTGTAAGACCCCCTTCCTTCTTTAGGAAACTCGCTCCCTCTTTCACCTGCGAAGCACCCAAACCTCTCTAACTACTGATGATGTCAGAGATAAACAAGGGATGTGCAACACAGAAATATGTCCAGATATAATGAAAGTAAAGTTGAGTGTCCATTAGGAGTCAGGCAATTTAAAAACTGCACAAATTGCCAAGGACACATTGGCTTTGTGTCTCCCTACATCCAACAGTAGCCCCAGCACTGCCCCTCCTCTGCCCCTATCCAGCATCACAAGAAGGCAATGTAACAATGAAAAAGCACAATGAGTGGAACATTTCCCTCAAGCTCCAGAGACAATCCACTCCCCTCCTTGATTTAATTCAGACCCACAACTAATGTGCTTTAGTCAGGGAATGTGAGAATATAAAATGCTCAGCAGGCCCCCTTCTAATTGTCCCAGAGATCCTGTATGGCATAGTAGCAGCATCAATAAACCTAATGTTCTATATCATGCTTTAAATATGACTTTAGTTTCCATTTTTATTAACCTTCCCACATGTAAATTCCTCTGCTTTCTGAGAAGCAGATCACTCTGTTTGGGGCCAGTGGTTAGTTTGGAGCACCTGCATCCAGAATACCCTCAGTGCTAACCCACCTACAGAGAGGCTACAACCTGCTGCATTTTTAAGGATTGCCTGAGGTGGGCCATGAGGTGTTGTGATTCCAGGCATGGCCATCTGAGCTAGCAACTGATGGTGTCCAGCGCCTTCAATGTATCGCACAGCACCTGGTGATAACCTGGCCATCACCACATCTCTCCAAAAACTCCATTAGCCACTCTCTCTCTTGGAATTTCAAAGAAGGGAATGTCTTGGCTTCCTACAAAAGTGCTGCTTATTTCACATTATGTCTTAAGTTTCCTATGAGACGCTTTCATGTGTTAGGGACACAGGGAAGAGCTCATGGCAGTCATGCTCTGTCTTTCCTGAGTGGAATCCGAGCCCAGGTGGACCATGAGCAGTTCACATGGATGCTGTGGGAACAGAGGCATAGCAACTCCAGAATGAGAAGCTAAAAATATCATGGTGCAGCCTTCAGGGAGGGGATCAGTGTGGATCCTTCTTTACAACGTAAGACTGCTCCTTGGAATGGAAAAATTCAGAGAATGAACTGGCCACGTAATTATATTGCCTGGTGTGGCCTATCTCTTGGATGCCCAGATCAGCCTATCACACCTTTCTGACCTTTCCACTTTTTCATTCATCTAAAGAAATAAATTAGTGCAAGAATGTTGACTACAATTAGAAAGTAGTCACACTTGCTTCTGGTTCCTTCGGGGGCAGGTTCTACTGGAAATCTGCTTGAAAAGATTTCAGCTTTTATAAGCACAGCTATCAGATACAGACAGTTTCGATGAGCAAAGTGCTTGGATTTATAACTCTCCTAAGTACTAAACCAAATCCCTGAACTATTTAATAAAAAAAAAAGTTCACAGAAGGAAGTTTTTTAACAGTATTTCCAGGAAGGTCAGGGCAAAAAAAAAAACATTAGACAGACATTTATCTAATGTTCTATTATCTGAATTTTAGGGTAATACTTATTTGGCATGCATATGTTTTCAATTATTCCTAACCATTCTCCTTTTGAGATTTCTTTTCTGGTATAAGGTGGGAGGAGGGGGCTGTCTGAGTTCTGGGTTAATACTTGATTCTCTTTCCTTATACATGGTCCTTAGATGATGCCTTCTAGTCACCCAGACTTGAAGAACAGCTTAATGCAGAGGCCATGAAACTTCTCAGCACACTCTGTACTTTGCTTGGTATCTAGACCTTCATGAAGCTGTACCCATCAGACATGGTCTTCTGTCTCATTTGGGCTTTTGGTCAAGGTGGTTTGGTGAGTTCATGCTTAGACAGCACCTTTCTGCTCCAAACACACAGCTGTGATAGATGAAATAGTAACTAGGTGAGCCAGGCTTGAAAAGCTGAATAACCACTTCCATGAATCAGAAAGGAGCCAAAATCTCAAAGCAGCGAGGAGGTTTCTGTAGGGCCCTGCTGTGCTCAAGGTGCCAAAGCAGAGGCTGCAGGCCAGTACTCCTGTGTGGTGCTGATGGGTTTAAAAGAGCTCCCTTTGAGGAAGGAGGGTCAGAGTCAGGCTTTGATGGAATGGGGCTCCCTAACTCAAGAAACAACGTTGAAAAAAAAAAAAGGCTGCTGACCTATTTCCAGAAGCCAGGGCTTTATAAAGCCTAGACGTGCAGGGGGAGGATAAATCCTCACAGCCAAGAATGAAATAAGCTTTGTGCTGGCTCCCTCAATACTATATAGGTACTATCCCCTCAAACTCAAGCAGGCACCCCAAGATGTCACTGGAAGACCTGATTCTAGACTGAAGGACCAGAAGAATGTGGTGGAGGAAATCTCAAACTGTAAAACTAGTGGAGAGGGAGAGAGGAAGAGGCACAACCAGACTACAGAAGCAGACAAGAAAACAAGACCTTCCATGCAAAATGAATGCAGACGTTGAATTCCCAACTTGTTTAAGATTGCTAATAGTTAAAAAGCATGTAAATAAAATAACCAATAAAACATGATTTCAATCTTGATGATATCAACATCATGGAAGAATCTCATAAAGACGTTTTAATAACTATCAAAGAGCTATGTGAAGGCATGACATCTATCAAAAACAAATAGGAAAATACAAAATAAAAGCACTGGATTTGAGACAAGATTGGATGGATATACAAATAACTCATAGGAAATTGGGAAAGTCCATTTAGACCAACATAAGCTTCTCATTAGCAATCACTTATGCCAAAAGACAAGCCGCTGAGAGCAAATACCTACCAACTTTGAATTTCATACTAAGCTATACTACCATTTATGTGCAGGACATTGACATTTTCACAGATACAGAAACAGACCCAAAAATTACCAAAGGATGCCCTTCAGTAAGATGAAAAGTAAGCCCAGAGAGAAGGCACAAGATGAAAGACAATGAGAGAAAACCTGATAAAATGTAGTAACATATTTAAATTACTATTAATTAGGAAACAATAATTCATGAAGACATTAAAAAAGAGGTCAAACTGGATAATCATAACAAAATATGGTGGGATGTCAATGGGAGATTGAAATATGAAAGGCAAAGAGAAGGACTGAATCACTTTAGATTTAGATTCAGATGCCATGAATAGTTTAAGATTTTAAATTGGTAGGTACATTTATAGTTATTTATATATATATTTAAAGATATATATGTAAAAAAAATCTATATATATTTAAAGAGCAACCACTAAAAGAATAGAATTTGGTTACTTACAGTAATAATCTTTACAATGGATTGAATGCACACCAAGGAGGGTGTAAAATTATCTACTGTTGTGAAGAAAGAAAACACCAGAATTTCTACCAACATTTATTTTTATGTAAAAGATAAATTATTAAGCTGTAATAGATTTAATATATAGATTTCCATGGAGCCTTCACTTTTGCTATATGTCAGACTTGAAACATACAGTAGATAGTTCCATAGCTTGGCGTGGACACAAATAACTGGCTATAAAAGCTTCGAAATGAAGAATTCCCATGTATTTTGAACTCATTTGCTAAAATCCAAAAATTCAATCCCTATTGATTAGTTTTCAAATATAACCAATGACAACAGGAAGAAAGCCACTTACCAGCTGAATTTCAACCAAGAGTTTTGCATGAAAGATTTATAGGAATCTGACTTCTGACTTAGCAAGCTCAAAGATGCACTTCAAAGAGATAACTTTTTCAATACTAATTGTCCTTAAAGCCAGGTATCAAAATAAACTTACTGAGAGTCAACCCATGGATCTGCTATTTTTTCAAGTACTAAACCGAGATTGAAAAAATAATGATGTATACTCAGTCTTTGCCTTATTCAAAAACTACTAATTTTTGACCACTGGACTTGTGTCTTAGTAATACAGTAAACCTCTGTTGTTTTTGAAAAATTGCTTACATCACCTTCATCCTGACCTTAAAAGTGTTTTGTTTTTATGCTACATAATATACATGATCTAATATTACAGTAGTCTATGGATATAATTTCTAAATTAATAAATATATATGTATTGTGAACATGCTAATTTTTTCTGCTCTAGATTACTACAGGACCGTGCTCGCCAGCCATCTGCAGCCCAAACTCCTCCCATCAAAATTCTGTTTGCTGTCCTGATTCTGATTCTACTCTACTATTCTGTGTGTGTGTGTGTGTGTGTGTGTGTGTGTGTGTGTGTGTGTGTGTGTGTGTTTTAGGGCCCTCAGCTATACCACAGATGAGTTTAGGGCCCTCAGCTATACCACAGATGAGCTCGTCACTGAGCTCTCAGAAACACTTACTTCTACTCATTCACTAGATCACTTTCTTTCCTTTATTCAAAGAATTACATCATTCTCACCTCGTCTATTAAACGTTCCCTAGCAAACTAGAAGCAAATGAAACTTCCAATACTTTACTTGCACTGATCACCACACAAAATATAGTTACTACTTGCTTTATTCATACTAACATTTTACTTGATGTATTGTTTAGCTCATTGAAAGTAAAGTTCTTTGTGCTTATTGTTAAGTTCTTTCTAGATTATACAGACCCAGAGGGCAGCATTAGGTTTATTATTTTGGAGCCTGTGAAGAAGGGGTCAGATGATCTGGGTTAGATTCCTAACTTCACTCACAAGCTGAGCATCCTTGTACATGTTTTTAATTGCTGAAAGACAAGTGGGACCATATCCTGTCTCAGCTTTGTCTCCCAAGCACTGCACCATCCTTGACATTCCCTCTACCAGTTTCCTCATCCTTCTCTTCCAAACTTTTCTCTCTCATTTGTTACCCTTCCAACCACTCCCCCTAATCTCAGCAGATCCCATGCCTCTGTTTCTCACAAGGGGCAACATAGGTGTGAACTCTCTTTCACAAGCCTTTATCTCTTAATATCATCTACCAAGGATTTTCCAAACTCACTTCACCTCATTATGGCATAACTCTTATAACTGCTATAGAACTAATGTTCCTCTTGACCACATTTTGGCAGATGCTGACCAAAAAAAAGGGCACTTAGCAAGTGTTTTTTTGTCTTGAACATTTCAGGCACTTAATGTCTGCTGCAGTCACTGCTCCTCTGGTATGAAGACAGGTGTCCAAGTGTGTGCCCAGGGAGGGACTCCTGAATGGAGAAATGTCTCCTCAGTCACAAGAAGGAAAGCTCAGGAATGTATTTCTGTTAGAGTAAGAATACAGTAGAATGAAAGGGAATAAAAAGATCATCTGGGACCCAGCAGTACATGTTGGCAGAACTTTCTGGACAGTGAATCTTAAAATGAATGTGCTAAGGCTAAAAACTAAAACAAACCACCAGCCATCTCAGTGAAAGAAATAAAGGGAAATGAGACAAAGTCACAGAGAAATGATTCCCCAATATTATGAAAGGTACATTTAGTTTTTCTAATAAAACCAATAAACTTGGGGTGCCCTGAGACAAATGGCTGAGGTGTAAGTCTAGGTGCCTTACCCCCAGAATTGTAGCCCAACACAAAACTGAAAACAGACCCCTGAGAAGGAAGCTTGGCATTGGCCTGGCCCTGCAAAAACACGTCAGGGGAAACTGGGGGTCACAGTGAAAACTAATTTATTTAACACTCTGACCAGCAACCCATCTGCCTAAGATCCCACGGAGGACTTTCCCTAGATGGTTCCTGCCCAGGGACACCCTGGGTGGTCTTTCTTTCTTCTCTTCCAGTTTGATGAGCCAGAACTGACTCTGTATGGGTCTCAGGCTACTGACCACATAGCAGCTCACATTTTTTTACTATTTAGCAGGCATTGCGCTGGGCCTAATTCATCTTATGCATTATCTCATTTAGGCCTAACAACAAGACTGAGTTTGCCACTCATTTTTTATTCCCATTTTACAAATGAAGAGGCTAAAGCTTGGAGAAGTTAAGAAACGTGCCCCAGATTGAATGAATAATAGATCTGGATATAAACTCGGGTCTTTTTTATTACAACATCTTCATTTGTAATCTCTCCATTCTACAGTATTTATCAGGAATGGTAAGGCTCAATGGATGGGCCCGACTTCTTTTTATAAAATCCAGTTTTGTTGAACTCCCAATTTCAGCAGCAAAGAGTAATTTCTTTTAGGGCTTCAGGTTTCTGTCTCAAGTTGACTAATGTTTAAAGCTAACCTTTTGTGCCTGAGCAAAAAAGAAATCTCTTGGTCTTCAATAGTACCCAGTAGTTGATATGAAAATAAACAGGACAGAATTTCTGCCTGTAAAGATACACAAGTCTCTTTGTAAATTCCAGGAGATAGCTACACTTAAAAATTACCTTTGAAGGGAGACTAAATTATAAATCTATAAATCAAAGCAGAATGATATATGTTTACCATTAACACTATCAATTTCTTTATCACTTCAAGAATTTTTAAAAATAGTTTCCAAGAACTTTACATACACTTTGCTATGCCAATGTTCAAAAAGTTATTGAGTCAGCAGCAGGACAAGGGGGTCATTGGGATGGAGAGGAAGGCACCCATCTGATTTGGAGTTCAGTAATTGGCAAAACAGAGCTCCTGACTACATCCAGCAGCCAAAAAGGTGGCCTGTTGCTTAAGGGGCAGTTACAGCTGCTTGCAGATGAGTCTTCAAAAACCAGCAAACAAAGGAAAAACTGGGTGCACAGAAACTGCCCCAAGAATACACAGCCATAATTTAGCTGAAAGCATGAGGGGTGCCCTTGCCAACTACGGAGCAATTCCCTTCAACTGACAGGTGGCCAGCAGGTGCGTGCCGGCCTGGGGAAGGAGACAGCCTGTCACCGAAGCTCACAAAAATAATTGTCTCAAGCAGTCTTTAAGAAAGGGTCAGACTACTGTTTACTACAGTGGGCAATTAAAGACTGCCAAATGGCCATCTAATCGAATCTGGCACACTAGCACCATCATTTGATCAGGCCAGATTTTCAGAACCTTTTGGCAAGACCTATGCTCTCAATTTTTCAAAGTACCCACCAATCCCTATTGTTTTACATTGAGCTGCACACACATATGACCTGCCTGGCTCCTGAAAACACATGTGTCTAAGTCAGCAGAATGGACTGATGACCTCTCAAACATCTTCGAAATTCAGGGTTCTCTAAGAAAGAGTGGGATACTTTAATTATCTGTATAGTATGGAAAGGGAGAAAGGTTCAGGCTGGATCTTATATAGTCCATCAAACTAGGGACCTGGTCAGTCTTCTTCACAGCTCTGGGAACATTATTAAGTGCTCAGTGTTTTTAGAATGAATAGAGCAGATATGTGATGCATGGATAAATAAACATTATGGTCCAGACAGGGCCCATTCTGAATTTCAGTCACTTCACATTTCACTGACAGGAAAATCACATCCTGCCTAAAAGTACTCATCAGTTTTTTTTCACTTATGCATATCAGTTTCTGCCTGATCTCCTTAAAGAGCCCAATGAAAATTTAGTTTCCTTCTGCAAAAGTATGCTTTATCATCAAGTAGTAAAAAATATATACTTAGCCCTCATATTAATTAGAGAAATGACTTTTTCACCATGCTGCTTTTATCTCCATATCCAGAGACTAGTTAAAGAGAGAAGCAGACTTCCTGAATTTATCCTATCAACCCAGGACACTTAGAGCAAAGAACTGGTTACAGAGGATAATCAATAAATGTCTGACTGATTTAATTGGGACTAAGTTCTCAGGTTTTCAGCGACAAAGAGTAATTTTTTTAAAACCCATTGTCTTAGGAAGTGAGGGATAAGATCCTATCTAAGTTTAATTAATAGGGACTAATCTCATGTGCTTATTCTGTATACAACTAAAGTTGGCACAGATAACATCAACACCAGCCATTTAAATGGTCCTAGAAGGACTTGTAAGGACCACAGCAAACATCTAGCTACAGGCCTTGACCAATACAGAGCCTACCGATTCCTCTAAGATGGTTGTAGAAGAGTACCTGGGAGCCATGGGGGAAAAAACGGAGATAAACATTTGTCTCTGATATGAAGAGCAAGACAGGAAAACAGTGGACAACAATCAGGGCTTAACCGGGTTCTAACATAACAACAGGGAAACGGGCGGAGAAGGGGGCCCACGTGGCTGCCCTTAGAGAAGCGATCAGCCGTCCCGGGGCTGCTCTTCCCACCTCGTTCACAGCTCTGCTTTCAATTTGCTTTTCCTCATTGCCTTTGTATCTGTATTAGTTTCCCATTGCAACTGTAATAAATTATCATAAATTCAGTGGCTTATCACAACCTAAATTAATTCTTATGGTTCTGGAGGTCAGAGTCTGAAAGGAGACCCGTGCGGTTAAAATGAAGGTGTCAGCAGAGCTGAATTCCTTCCACGGGCTCCAGGGGAGAATCCATTCCGTGTCTCTTCCAGCTTCGAGAGCCTCCTGCTGCCATTCCTTGGCTTATGGCCCTATCACTCCATTCTCTATTTCCACTTGTCACATTGCCTTTTCCTTTTTGGACCTTTGCACCTTCCTCTTGTAAGAATCCTTGTGATTACATTGAGCTCAACTGAAATCCAGGATAATCTCCCCAACTCAAGAACCTTAACTTAATCACATTGATGAAGGCCCCTTTGCCATGTGAAATGACATACTCACAGGGTCTGGGATCAGGGTATGGACCTCTTTGTATTCAGCCTACTATGTCATCATTGTCTTAATACACTACATATCAACGAGCAAGTCATCTTAATAAAAGTCCCCTCTCCCTGGGGATGGGCCCAAAGACAGCCCAAATCCTCGCTGCTCTTCCTAGAGATGCACCTGACAGTGGGTCAGGCTGGTTAACAGGTAGAAAAGGCGGCAGGCAGTGGGAGGGGTATCAGAAAGGAAACCTGTAGTGGGATTTGCATAGGTAATGGAAGAGTATTTAGCAGGAGAAAAAGAGTAGAGGAATTATAAAAAATTACATAGATATAATGGATCTAGTGGACTTGCAAGAATCTAACTCGTGCATTCCAAAACCAGGTCTGGATGCCCCAGAGGCTGACACCAAGTGTATTGGCCAAGGCCAGGTTTAGAATTTTAAGATCTTTCAGCGAGAGCACAGCTGAAACTATGTGTTATGTGAGGGAGGATAGGGGAATCAAGCCCCCAACCCCTGTATCTTTCCGCATCCTTGTCACAGAGAGCAGGAGAGAAATCCAAGAGCCAGAAGTCTGCAGAGACAGCATGCAGAAGACACCTTGCTTTGACCTGGATGCCCATGTTAGGGGTATGGGTTGTAGGGAGTGTGGATTTCACCTCCTTTTTAGGAAGCTCTTAGGACAGAAGGTGATATTCACCTTGAGCAAAGGAAATCACTTTTAACCATTTCATGAAAATGCCTGAGGACTCCGCCACTTTCCTAGAGGACAGTGTTATGTTTCAGCCCAACTGTTGGAGGTGACAAAGCAAGGCCACCAAGGCGCCCCCGACCTCCTCTGCGCTCCTTAAAGGGGGAGCCACAGTAACTGTGCGTAATTGGCATGTCTCTCATTTCTGGAGGCTAGGGTGAGACCTGTAGTCCTGGAAGTCATTCCTGTCTCTCCCCTGCAGAGGGTTTTCCTGAGGTACAAGTAAATGGGTTCTTCATTCATTTGGACGGTGAGAACACTGAGAGAGCAATGACACACCAAAGCAGAAAGAGGGGACCATGGTGCGGAGAAGAACCATGTGGCTTTGACGTGGAAGCTGGGAGCAAAAGCGAAGGACAGAGGGAGTTAGGAGTGGACAGCGTGGGCAGCAATGGGACAGCACAGGACACCCTGCGGAGACACAAGGGTGGGCCAGCCGAGTGAGTTTGCAGGACTTGCGGCAAGCACTGTGAAGCCCTAAAAGAGCCTCCTAGCTGGATGCTGTGACTCATATACAGAGATTTGGTGTTTCTATAGGAAGAATCATTTGCTTGCTGAAAACCTACTGTATTATCCACTTGGGAACATTTGCTATAAATGATACTCTGATACAAACATAAATAAGTGTCTCTTTGATTGTGAAGCTGAGGTAAATGGGAGCCTCTGAAACAAAAAAATTCTAAGGGACAATAACCAGCTTGATTAGTCACCTTCAACTTGGAAAATGCAACATATGCTAAAAAGACACAGGATCAAGACTGTGAGGAGACAAGGAATAGAGCGATACACACATCTAGCTTGCCAGGCACAGGGAAAAGTATTGTCCACAGCCAATATCAAGATTCAATTACCACTTGCATAGTGCTGTAACATATCAGAAATTCATTGGCAATAAATAACTTAATAAATTCGATGACTAGTAAACTGTCTTAACCTCACAGAATCTCTGTAAACTGGATAATTCTCAGATTTGCTCTTATTCTTTGAAGCACTATTTTAAGAGCCCCGGTAGCTCTTGCCCGTATCATGGGAAAACTTAAAAGGAGTCTGACAAGAACAGACTTGCTCCCTGTGAGTCTACCTTTAACCCACCGACTCAGCAGACAGGAAGGGAGTAGGAAAAGGCTACAGAATTAATATTAAAATAGTACCCTCAGCATGCAATGATTCACCGGTGTGTTTATCTTTAGAGGGCTAAATAAAGTAGAACATTCTGGCAACATTCTTTCTCTTTATTCTAACAGCATTTTTTTTTCTCTTTAAAAACAGTAACAACGCAACTCTAGTCCTCTTCATGAAAGCCTTCCCTGGGGACTAGAACTCATGTGGAGCTATGCTCCCCTGAAATTTGGATAAAATTTTAAATTTGTAACTTAAAATGTAAACATCAAAATAAAATACATGGCATGGAGCTCTCAGTTGCATCAGTTTATCAAGGCATTCCACAGCGTTGGCTCTGGGTGCATCTTACAGCTTGCTCTGTGGAAGTCTGAATTTAAAACATGTTAGCTCATCAGTCATTTGAGTCTGGGAACATTTAAATAATTAAGCTTCAAACCCTGTCAGCACCACGGGATGCTCATGACCTGGAGATGTCCTGGCCCTGTCTGCTCAGCAGCAACAGATCGACAAACTCCCCCAGAGCCAAGTAAATGTGACACAAAACCCTCCATTTTCATTTCATGCTGCAGAAAGCTAGAGTATCAAGAGCTATCACCCACACCCCTTCCTTTACCTAATTCGCCTTTAGCGTGTCATTTGACATACTTATTTTAGTTCATATATAGTTCAGTGACCATCATCTAATTGGATTTATGAGCAACATCATTCCTCATCCATCTATATTTTGCACCAAATGCGTCACACCTTATGAAGGTTTCCAAATTTGTTCTTACTACAGGAGTCTAAAATTGGCTTGCTTCTAACACCTGATTTGAAAATGTTACAGAAAAAGACTGATTTGGGGAAGCTATACGTTATTCATAAAATCATTACGTAATAGTCTTCATTTCAGAACTCCTTCCCTCAGCTGATAACATTAGTTAGCAAAGAAGCGCTGCTGAGCAAGATGCTGGGAAGAAGAGAGCCCTGTGAGGTCAGACATCCACACAGACCTGGTTCACCCCACCTGCAGCTGGTTAATGAGAGCATAGCACGGCCAAGTGCTCTGTAGTGGCTCTGGCAGTCTCCGTGCACAGGGGCAGGAGCCAAGCCCTGCTTGCCCAGAAGCACAGACTCTTGGCTCCAGACCAACTGATGGCAAGCTTGAGAGGAAATCTGTGTGCCCGCCGACTCGTTCTAGCCAAGGCCATCCTGAGGCAGAGGCCCGGGCTGGCTTCCTGGCCCATAACCAAGTCAAGGGCTTTTCCTACTTCACTTCTTAAGTGCAATACCCCATCTTCATTTAGACGAGAATCAGTAGTGTTCAATCTCTGCCAGCCCATGTACTGCTTCCAAATTCCAACAGAATATTGTCATTGGTTCTAAATGCAAGTAGTTAACCTGTAATGGGTGTTCAGGTGGACAGCTGTCAAGAACACACATTTATATAATTCATTCAGTCAGAACTCCCTGAATACCATCACCGATGGCAGGGGCGGGCACGGAGCGGCATTGAGCTGAGTGGTGGGGCTCATCAGGGAACAGGTTGGTGTCCTGAGGAGTCACAGTGGGGCAGGACGTAAGACAGGGACAAGTACAAATGGATGTGCACATCCCATATGTCCCAATACTTTAAAGTTATAAATTACATCGAGTTAACAAACTGTTCACCAAAATATGTTCAACTCTCCAACCATAACAAATACACCTTCATAAAAACCTGGAACCTGGCTGCACTGAGAGCCTGAGGCCCTCCTTCCCCTGCCCTCCTCCGGTCTGTCCTGCTTGGTGGGAGCTGCATGTCCCTCTCACATTCACAGGTGCACTTTCTGTGAACACACCCCAAAAACAGCCATCCCTCTGGCCTCCGGGGAGAGACACTAGCAGCACCACCTGCCCTCATCCTCATAAAGATGTCTCTAGGGAAGCAGGTTTGGACTGGGAATTCCAGGACCCACAGTGACCAATGCATGGCCCAAGGAAAGAGGGTCTGGGCTCTGGGAGCACCTGCTGTGAGAGATGGGTAAGTGGAGGAGGCCACCGCGAGGCCCAGAGCAGGGCCCCCTGTGCCTGAGACTAAGGGCAGCCCCGGGGTCATCACCTGTGTATTCCGGCATCCAGAGGTGCACTGAACTCACTGCTGCAGCCTGTCTCCCTCCTGAACTAGCGGCCTCCCCAGGCCTGTGGCCTCTCTGTGCCGTATCTGTGCTGTTCTTGGGCACTTGGACATAACTCTGACAGGCAAAGGCCACCTCCGTGCCCTCCGGGTCTCACAAGCTCATCCTCAGCTCTTGTTCCGCCCTCTGGGGCAGGGCACTTGATGCCTCTGTCCAGCAGCCTGCCTAGAACATCACACAGATGTTTCCTTCGTTCACGCGCAGGAGGCAGGGCTGCTCCAGACCGTGCATCTCGATTTACCTGCCTCCATGATTATCCTCAAGCAATTCTTTCCAGTCTTTTGTCCTATGCCAGGCCCAGGCTTTTGAAACTAAACGTCAAGAGCTGGCTTCACTGCTCTCTGCATTCTGCTCTGTCACCCTTTCCTAAAGAAGTGAATGCAGAATGGCCCAGCTGCCTGAGGAAAAGAAAACATCCCGAGGCACCAAGAATTACAGAAAAAAACTCTGTTAATACTGCAAAATAGCATCTCAAAAACCTCAATAAAATCACTGTGAGAAATGCTGTCCTTCATGTACAAATATAATTATACTGGCCGACTGTCAGTAGGATAGAAATACTGAGTTTTTCTGGTAGTGGGTAAGGACTTGCTCTATTTCATCCACGGCCTTGGCCTATCCACCCAATGACAAAGCACATGGGGTGAGGAGACGACTACCTGGGGTGGGGGTGTCAGGATGGGGCCACAGCAGGGCAAAATAATCCATCCACACAAAGACATCAATCATAACAGGCTGTTCTTGGGACCTGAATTTTTTTTTACCACAGTAACCTCAGCTAATATAAGACCCAAAGCCTTTCTTTCTTAGCTCTTCAGATACAAGTAAGACAGTTAGTTCCTGTTACAAAAAAAAAAAACAAGTAAATAAAGAGAAAGTCGTTGAACTCCTGGAGGGACATTTAAGCCTCCACGTTTCCTGAATGGTCTTTGCTTGGTGGTATTTCCTTTCTTTTCTTCAATAGTCCCTGTCTGTGGCCAAGGTGCCTGTTGATGGTGGTCCAGAGGACTGTGATTAGCTTCCTAACGCTGGTTTTTTATCAGGACACGCTGACACAAAATAGCACGGGGGAGGTGAAATGCTATGTTCCTCTTGATCAGTGTGCTAAAATAACAGATGTAAGCAGCCACACACTGATAGACATTCGCTCTAAAAGTACATTTAAAGTCAGAGACTGGCATTCTCCTCTGAACACTGCAACTAGAAACTCGTTAGGACAAGGTTTTCAGGAATGTGGCTCTTTCAGGTTCATGCTGGTAAGTTCCTGAGGGTATCCGCAGTTCAGAAAAGTTTTAATGTATGTAAGACCAAATACCAGGAAGATGCCAATGAAAAATCAGTTCTACTAAAGACCTGTACATTTGAATGAATATAAGACCACCCAAAATTCCAATTCTCATGTATATTGAATTTACTTTCAAATAAATATGTTTTCTTTAATCTGTAAGTACTGGTACACTAATCTATTTAAAACTCAATTACCATGAATTTTAATTGCTAAGGAGGGTTCATGTGACTATAATATTCTGTGGTAAACTCAACCAGGACTTGATTATTATATTTTTAAATACGCTGTTGGGTTAGGTTATAAACATTTTATTTATTTAATCTTCTGTCTACTCTTATGAGTGAGTTAGTGGGCCACTTTCTCTTCTGGCCTCAGGGTGAGATGGGATGTGTTTCACTTTTTCACTAACATGAATTCGTTTGTGTAAGATTAGTGTTACGGGCTGAATCGTGTTCCCCAAAGGTAAATGTTGAGGCCCCAACTCCCAGCACCTCAGAATGTGATTGTAATTGAAGACAGGACCTTTAAAGATGTGATTAATAAAATGAGACCCTTAGGGTGGACCTTAATCAATCTTCTGTCCTTACAAGAAAATTTGTTCACACAAAGACACCAAGGATGCCCATGTAGAGAGTTAAGATGAAGGGTGGACACAGCCAGCTAATCCATAAACCAATGAGGGAGGCTTTGGAAGAAACCAAACCTGCTGACACCTTGATTTTGGGCTTCTAGCCTCCACAACTGGGAGAAGATAAATGTCTGTTGTTCAAGCCACCCTGTCTGTCATATTTTGTTATGAAAGCCCTAGCAGACTAATACAATAGACTTCTTTCTATTGTTGAACTCACTAGTTACATCTTTTGATCATTGATTCAACTAATAGGCCTTATTTTCAATTTCTTCTTGAGCCAGTTTTGAAAAGCTAAATTTTTAAGGTTCATGTACATTTAGTCAGTTTTCAAGGCTATAGATACCAAATCATTTATAATATCCTCTTACTATCTTTTGATCTCTCCAGCTTCTATAGATGTGTTCGTTTTCCACTTCAAATACTGTTTACTTGGGCTTTCTCTCTCGGCTATTTCCAGCTGCGCATTTCCATTAGTCTTTTCCTACAACCGACGTTTGGATTTGTTGATCTGAATATATTTATTTTCCGTTTCATTAATTCTTACATTTAACTGTATTATTTCCTTGCATCTGCTTTCTTTGGGTTGACTCCAGGAAAGCCTTACTCTGAGGACATCTGAGACAGCTAGTGTAAATGAGTGGTTTTCAAACTCTAGCCCTGCAAGAAGATCCTGTGATACTCAGTGGCAGTATCTCAGAGATTACCTGACTGCCACTGAGAAAGCTCAGCTCTTTCAATCAAAGCAGTTCTACTTTCATCAGTTTTACATGAAGGACTTCCATAAAATTTGGGTGAAAAAATAGTTGTTTTTTCTAAAAAATATATATATATATATTTTAATTTGAAGACTACTGAAGGACAGAGCTAATGAGTAATATTTCTCTCATAATCAGACTTTTGGTACTTACATACTTCTGTTGACAATATAGTGAGTTACTAAGGACCAATTTGTAGCTAAGGAAATCTCTCCACATTTGTCAATGCCAGAACCCTTCTAAATTGGGATCCTGTAATTCTACCTACTTATATAAGATCAATGATCTTAAGTATAAAGGCTTTAGAAGATCTTTCACTGCCAGTAATATTTAGAATTTGTGCTGAGTATTGGTCTAATTTTTTACTCTAAATAACCCTTCAGGTTAAGTTCCTATGGATGGATGGAAGGATAATGTTTCTCAATTTCAAAACAGACAACTTTCTTGCTTTCAAATATCTCATCAGTTCGTTAAATATGTCCATGAAAAAGTGTCCCAGGTTTTTATTAACAGACTCCAGAACTTGATCTTTTAATTTAACCTTGAATGAATTGCTAACAGGCTTTTGGTATAATTATTCTATTACAGATCACTGCCATAACCCACTTCATGTTACTGAGTGATGAGTTACAAGTATCATCAGATTGTATTCTTTTAGTATAAAACTTTAGATAACATTAATTCATCTAAGACATGCCTTTGATTCCACAGACAGAAATAATTTATGGACTTATCATATGATTTGGCATAGATAGTCTATAAATGTTACTTTAAAGTCTGTATCATATTTCATTGCCAAAATTTTTAAAGCGTGGCTTCTTAGAAAAATAAATCAAAAACTCAAATGCTACAGAACAAGACTGAGTCTTAGTTACAACCTTCTCTCTCTCTTATTTTATAGTGACTGCTAAGTAATTTGATTCAAACTTTGGAATAATCATTCTGTCTTTCCACAATGGCAAATAGATG
Source organism: Manis pentadactyla (assembly GCF_030020395.1). NCBI lineage: Eukaryota > Metazoa > Chordata > Mammalia > Pholidota > Manidae > Manis > Manis pentadactyla. Next base: position 48,659,757 of record NC_080030.1, read on the forward strand.
ATTATCTGTCCTCAGGCAGATGATGTGGATTTTCACAAGCCAAGAGCAATAATTAGCTGAAACTACTAGCTAATTACCAACAGGAAAAACAACAACAATAACAACAACCCAAACCTCAATTGCTCATTTAGGTGATCTTTAATATTATAACACATGGTGATAAACAGCACTGAATATGTACAGTACTTTCAGAACTTGTGAGAAAGATGTATTTTAGCTAATAAAACATGGTGGGCCCAGGACAGCTCTTCTGGTAATTAGACATATGATGGTTCCTTTGAACTGTGGGGCCTTAATATTATCCAAACTAAAAACAGCTCTTTCATTTTATATGATGCAGAAAGCCCCAGTTTAATCCACACAATAATGTGTTTCCAAGCTTCACATTTTGTTCTAAAGCAAAAGGGGTCTGTCCCTTCCATGAAGCCCGGGCTTCCCCAGCTTGGAATCCCCTGCTGCTGGGCTCATCCACTCGCATTTATATGCTCGGTACAACATTAATTCCTGGGCCAAATCTAATTTGAAACAAATTTCCTGAGACGTCTCATTCTTGCACAATATTTTGAGGGGTGTGGAGGGCACAGGCACTTGCATAATTGATTCACTCACAAACCTTGTTTGATCGCCTATCGGGTGCGAAGCCTGGTGATAGCCAGGGAAGATCCCTGCCTTCATGCAGCTTCCTTTCTACTCCCAGTCTTTTTCAGAACCCGGTATTCCCCAAACAATGCCCTCAGCCTTCGGTATTGCTCCCTCGGCCACAGGGCACTCCTGTGGTATCTGGCTTGGCATGAGGCTTTTGTGGCTCTGGTTCTAAATTCCCCAGTCTTTAAGCCCAGGTTAACAGGGAACCTGGTTCCCTATTTCCAATGTGTTGTCCTTGTCCTTTCTGGTATCTGACTTCTACTTCGAATGGAGATTGTGCCATGGTTAAATCAATCTTACCCAGAAACTCAAATCTTACCCAGTTTCCAAATCCTTCCTAGCAGCTGGAATCTTGTCCGATGGACAGACCTGCTTCCTGACAGTGACTACTTATCTGGGTTGCCCACATCTTCCTTTCCCCACATCCCCTCTCACCATGCTCCACCTGCATCTTGGTGCAGAGGCAGCTCCTACTCAGCTGAGCCCCACTCAGTCACTGTGCCCCTGAAGACTCTCACTGGCTGTGCAGGTTCTAATCCTGCCCATCAACCACACCATAAGGACTGATTAAATAGCATGTGTTTCCCCCACGTGAGTTAGGACATGCAAACCTAGAGAGACGGGGCTTCCTTTTTCTTGGCAAGACACATCAGGACCTTGATGTTTAGAGGAGAATGCCAGCATCTCCCTCTCCATGGCTCCTGGCCTTACATTCTTCTCTCCCTTAATGTCGGAGTCCTAGTCTTTATTACCTGCCCCATAGTCTGGTCCCAAGAAGGAAACGTCTGCCCCCAGCTCAGCCACTTCCTCCAGCCCTACACTCCACCCTTCCCCCACGAGCAAGTTGACAGATCCTGAGGGTGACAGTCCCCAGGCCAAGGTTTGCTAGTGAGAGTCACTGTGCTGGCAGGCAGGGCTCATTTCTTATATCATGTAGTAGAAATTGGCCAAGGTTTGTTGAATAATTACATAAATGCTATACAAATCATTTAAACGTCCTGAGGTCTTCCAGGCTGGATGAACTGCTTTAGGGTCTCCAGGGAATGCCATCAAGTAGAGCCAGCCTCTTCTGGTGCCATCCCCAAAAGTAATGTGAAGCCTTACTTGAATCAGGCCCTACTTGTTCCACTCTTTACATTTTTTCTTACAGTTCTTGAGGCCACTTGATCTTCTCTTAAAGGAGTAGTTGGGACCAATCCTTGCTGTGCAATGGAGGGATTTAGATGTCTAGTCCAATCCTCTGAGTTTCAATATCAAGTCACTTTTCCACTGATCTCTGTTCATATCTGGGTCTCCAATTTTAGGATCCCAGTTCTCTTTACTTAATTGCTTTGATCTCAAGAGCTGATCCATCTGGACCCCAATTCTAACAATTTGCTCCTGAGGCCAAAACCCTTTCTTGATTACCTGCCTAATACTGTAATTTTTTCCACAACTGCTAGCTCAGCATTGCTAGTTTCCCACCCAAAGACGTTGAATCTTAGTGTGGAAGCATATGTTCTTAGCACATAATTAGATGCAAAACAATCACTGATTGATTAACTGAATAAAAAATACCTGGACTACTATAATAGGTGGCAGGCATCATACCCAGAGAGGAACCTGGAGGAACCAGAATTCATCCTAATGAGGACTTCCAGGATTCTGACTGGTCAACAGGGCAGGGACTGTGTCTTAATGATCACTAATCCTTCTCTGTTCAACACCAACCTGGCACCTAGGATATTAATAACATTCTGGTAAAGGAACAGATTTATAAATGGCAGCTGAGGCTCTGTTACTCACTGGCAGACTATCTCCCAGCCTGCCTTTTCGCTCTGAGTACCTCATACACTAGGATTTCCACTGCTGTGCTATGCCGACTGCTCGGACCCATCATCACCTCTAGCGAGGAGTATTCCTCTTACCTTGTGCCCTTCCAAAGGTGCTGTGAAGCAGAGCCACTCCCCGTGCTTGTAGTCATGGCCTTTGGAGGCTGCGTGCTGTCAGCCCCATGAACTGATAGAAGTTCCATCATAATGTTCCTGCTTTTCCCTCCTCACCACCTGTATCTCCCCCATGCCCACCATGTTGTCCCCCCACAGATAACTGGGCTGAGTCAAACTGTGTACAACTGGTTGGCACCAATCACAATTTGACAATATTCCCCAGGGCATCTCCTGTAGCCTCCATGTCTATTTCTTCAACTGATCCTCATGCGACACAATTTCAAAAATTAAGATTCTAATTTGCATCTTATAAATGAACTCCAGTTTTTTAATGACACCCAGAAGGTATCATATCCAAAACTGAATACACCAAATATGACTGCGTTTTTGAATGACCAGCAGTCTTCATCCATAAACTTTTATGGAGAGTCTGCTATGACCTAAGTGCTGTGACAGGCCAACAGGTAATAAACTTCTTCTTAGCTAAGACAGTGTTTTACTGCTTATATATCTACCTCACACCTATTATGGCACTCAACAATTGACGACAATCACTGTTACATCACACCAAGGAGCAGATCAGACAACACTCTTCCCATGGCCTCACACAAAGCAGGAGTTGCGTATTGACGCCGCTGTTTGCAGAGCTGGCACTGGAAGGTGAACTGGACATCAGGTTAAGGAGTAATAAGAGGCCCCAGACCACTCAAGCTGTTTAAAGGATCCCACTCCTACTATAAATTCTTACATAAACTGGGTCCAGAGAGATTTTCTGCAACTCAAAAATCAAGCCTTCTAAGCAAGGATCCTATTACCAAATAAGCAAAATGGAGATGATAACTTCATGTCAGCTGTCATTCTGAGCCACCACCAAAGTTCCCACAGGCTCCAGAGAGCTGGGCTTTGCCAGCAACGGTCCTCCTAGAACTGTCCTTGCAGTCAGGAGCTACTGATGAGAGACCTGCAGGAGGCTGCATGCTACTCTAGGTTTGATCTACCAAATGACCAATGGTCTGATCAAACTTTGCATGGGGAAAAAATGAAACTGACCCATATCCATGTCTGATTACAACCAACGGAGTGCGAGTGGCTTCCAGAAACAAGACTATTCTGTCCCTTTGCAAAGAGCCTGTTAACACTAAGGCATAGGTTGTCGTGTATGGGATGAGGTATCTGGGTTTTCATGATTACTGTATTTCTATACAGAAGAACCTGCTTGCAAAATATCCTTACCCTCCATCCCAAGTTGTGACTAAACTATTAAAATAGTAGCTAACCCTTTAGGGTGTTTCCTAAGTGCCAGGTAGTATGCTAAACTCATAACCCTCATAACAACTGCATAATGTAGGTATGATAATTATACCCATTTTACAGATGAGGAAACTGCAAGAGATATGCTAGCTCACCTAGGATCACACAGCGAGGATGGAGGAGAGCCAGTATTTGAATCAAGGCAAATGGATGATAAAGCTCACACTTTTAACCATTATGCTAAGCTAAATATTAAAAATATGTCTTTTTTTATCCTAAAGGAACAGGAACTAATTTTCATTGGCCCCCTAATACCTACCAGTCTCTTTACAGGTATGGCTTCATTTAATCCACATCGTAACCTCCTTGAGGTCAGGAACCATGTCTTTTAAAAATTTGTATCCATAGCACTTAACACAGTATGTGTGACATATAAAGTTTCAAATTCAATAAACATTTATTTCATAAGTTCTTGCCAGGCTCCCTGCTTTTGTGATTGAGCAAAATGCAAACACGTCATTGTGCCACTTCGCAACTTTAGGATAAAACTTGAGAGTATACACCAATGCTCTATCAACCTTGAACATAAGAAAGGGATTGTGTTTTATTTGTAGACGGTTCTGTGCATCTTACAAATGAACTCCAATCTGAGGAAGGTTGTTAGTTCCCAGTCTGTGACCCACCCCTGTGTGGTGTGACAAGTGCTTTCATTGACTAAATCACTGTTTAGTAAAAAATATTCAATCTTCTCAATTCATAGAGATGAAAGGGCTGTAGAGGAATGCTCTTTATTGCTGTTGTGAGTCATGGTGAAATCATTGGTACCTAAGTGGCCCATATTCTGGCTCTTATGGTATAAATAGTTGATACATAATTACATTCAAATTCAGGCACAGAAATTTGCTAACTCCCAAATTCTCAGAGAAATTTTCATATCCAAAATAGAAAGATTCAGTATGGTGTTTCTAATTCAAGTATGTGAATGTTGACTTCATGTTTTAACTACATCAGAGTTTGAAATTAAAGTCTATCTGTGTAAACTACTATTTATATTCTTATACTTAAATTCTTTGTAGAATTTTCTCTTTCAATACAGCTGAATCCTTCAACAAAATCTTGGCAAGCCCATCAATTTTCCTATGCCCTTTATGCCAAGGCTGAGTATATCAAATACCAGTTTAAACAGAATAAAATATTTTTCTTTAGCTTACATAACTTGGGGGGCTGAACACTGCCATATTTAACAGGCAGTTTTTTATCTTGTTCTTATCTCTTAATATATTGTAAGCACATCCCATTCATTGAAACTTCTCATACATACAAATAATACTTCACCATTTCTATTATTTACTTATTCATTGCCCTATTCTTGGATATGAAGATGTTTCCAAGTTTTTTTTTATTATAAATACACTATGATGAATATCATTTGTACATCCATATGTGATCATTCTTTAGTAAAAGGTTATAGGAAACAAATTGCTCAATAAAAGAGGATGAAAGTTAAGGTTTTTAAGTAAACAGCCAAAGTATTTTCCAGGTGACTGCCATCAAATCAAATGACCTGCTTCCTCCTGCTGGTGTCTGTTGTCTATACCTGATAATTTGGAATCTAAATGTTACCTTGTTTTTCTTCTGACTCCCTATAATTGTGGCTTGTTTCCTAGAATACTTTGTAATTTTCATTTGTTGAGCATTTTGTGGGAATGGCATGAACCTCGGGCTGAGACTCCAGTTCCAGAAAGGATTTGCTCTGGATTACACCCTGTGCCCAGGTGCCCCCCAGGCCAGAGCCACCTTAAGTCATGTGTTTGGCTTCGCATTTCCAGACCTAAACAAGTAGCATAAATTCTAGTCCCAAACTGCATGGTGGCAGGATTATGGTTATCAATTATCATAGAAGGCTTTTTTTTAGTCCATAGCCCAGGAGGATACAGGTAAGTTTCCTTATCTCCCTTCAATGACAGATTTTTGCTTTGTAGCTTTCCCTTTTCCTGAGGGTGCTGCCCTTGGCCCAACATGTATGTGACACATGAGGCATTAAACCTGAGGCCCTGGTGCCAACGCCCAGGGGGCTGCCTTGCTGTCTCTGTATCTACTGCAGAGACAAAACACACTCTTTAAAGGGGACTCGGGGGTCAGGCAATTGGGGGAGAATGGCTCGTAGCACTCCTCTTCACACTTCCCACCCCTGCTGTCTAGGTCAGTCAAGCCCATCTACAGGGCTCGTGCCACAGTCAGTAGAGGGAACCCTCATCCTTTGTTCCCACTTGGAGACTAGTGAACTTCAGCCACGGCCCTGGGATATTAATACAAGTTGACAGGCGCTTTGGTGCCTGTTTGTCACTCTAGTGTGCAACTCCCTCTGGTTTTGGCCCCAAGGGATTTCCTACCTCTTTTTGAAATTTCAGGAAGCCATTTAAAGGGATGTATCTATTTTTGACTCTCTGATTTGTAGGTACTCTGTAATGGATGCGTCTTCCAGAATATCTGGTCTGCATTTTGCCAAAAGTTGTCCCATCTGCACTCGCTAGGCCTCCTGTCACCCTCCCTCTCTTGGAAGTGTCAGCACCCAGCTCACAGTTTTACCTTTGCTGCAAGTCCTCTCGTCATGCTGAACCACCTCAGTGTTTATGTGGGTGACCTAACCAACATCTTAGCCCCCCCAGTTATTTGAACTTCTGACCTTCAGTGACCTTTGTCTTCACCTTCCGACAGCCACCCCCCCCCCCCCCGGGGCACCTTTCCTGCCACATCAATGGCACCACCTTTAATACATTTGAATGCCATCATGTTCCTCTTGGACCACAATCTCCTTATTTCCAATTCTCTTACTCAGTCCCCTCTTTGGTATTTTCAGACCTGTGATTACTCCTTTCTACCCATCTGACACCTCCAGTCTTGTGTTTCCTCCCTGTCCAGTTGACATCTTAGAGTCCGTACTTCACCATTCCCAACTCACCTGCCTTGCCCCACTGCCCTTCAGCTGCCCGAACAAAAGAACCAAACTCTGTGATGCCAACAGTCTGCCTTTTTCACATCTTCCCCCGAGCTTCTGCGAAAATCCACATAATCCATGCAGATTGTGCAAATTCTGTACTGGGTTGCTTTAAACTGCTTAGCAATTCTTGAAGTCTCCATAGTTAATTCTCTCTTCTCTGATACAGAACAATAATTTCAAGCCTTCTCCAGGAAACCGTGACTCCCTCCATAGCCCTTAACTAAAGAATTGTCCTTCTGCCTCGCAGAAAAAATGGATGCCATCAGGGAAGAACACCTTTAGCTTTCGCGCCACCAAATTTCAACCTGACCTCAGTGCGGCGGTAGGCAGCTTTTTCAAGTGGTCCTTAATGGTCCCCACTTCCTGGTGTCCACACTCCTGGGCAACTCCCTCCCTTTGAGTGTGGGCAAGACCAAGCGACTCCCTTCTAATGGACAGAGTCCAGCGAAAGTAATGAGACATCGTTTCTGAGATTAGGGGACACAGAAACTATGACTTCCATCTTGCTTGCTCTCTCTCGCCTCTCTCTGGCTCACTCCACTACGTTGTGCCCTGCCCTATGGAGAGGCCTGGCTGGCAAGGAACTGAGGGGGCGACTGGAGGACTGCCAGTGAGGAACTAAGGTCCTCAGTCCAACATCTCACAAACAAGGAATCCTCCCAACAACCTTGTGAGTGGACTTAGATGTGGCTCCTTCCCAAGGTGAATGTGGAGACAGTCACAGCCCTGGCCCCTATCTGGACGGCAATCTGAGAGGTTCTGAGCCAGGGGACCCAGCTAAAGTATGTCAAACTCCTGACCCACAGAAGTAATACATGTAACATTATAAGCAGCTACATTTTGGGGTAATTTGTTACTCAGCAATAGGCTATGAGCACACCCACCCACTCATCCTTCCTACCTTCCTCTTGCTGCAGTGGAAAAGGAACTTCTCTAGTCAACAGCAGATTCCACTACCTGGGGAGCAGGTCCTTTCCCTCCCATCCTCCCAGGCCTTACTGCGTCCCCCACAAACAAGCTCCCCCTCTGAGATCTTGCCTGACATGTGGGTTCACCCTGCTTTCTCATTACACTTGTTCACATGCCCCTTTCCTTGTCCTTCTTCACCCCGAGAGTGAAGGGATAAAGCCAGGAGCCAAGCTAATCAAGTCATTGTTTAAGCCTCAGTTCCCACCATCACCCTTGACATTGAAGGCCCTGGATAATACTATGGTGACTGATACACTTACCATGGTGAGCATCTCATAATGTATATAATTGTCAAATTACTATGTGTATATCCAAAGCTAATATTAAAAAAATATATATGGCTAGTGAACATATCATGAATGGATCTTAAAAAAGTTTTTGGAGATAGTCTAATAAAATTTCTTGGATGTTAGTATTACCATATCCCCTGATTCAAACCTTACATGTGAAAATCTACTTAAAAAACTATACACATAACAGAGTAATTCGCTGAAATTTATGTTTTGCTGGGTTTTTATTGATGTTTTCTACTAATGACTTATTACCCCCACCAGTGAAAATGCTTTCCTGCCTTCAGCCAAGATCTCCCTTAGCCAATAAGTGATTTCTTTATGCAAAAAATTTTAAAGGGTGCCTTTTCCTCCTGGCAGCTTGCCACCTGGCAAGCTTTACAGGCTTGATTTCAGGCCACATACTCCCCTGTGGTCAATGCTCCTGTGCAATGAACAATCTCACATCCTTACTTTGTTAACCTGCTCAGCCCTTCCCACAGAGAAAGCCTAGGGCCAGGGATTTGCTCTCTTACGTTTCAGGCTCCCTCACCTCCCTGAGAAAAGTCAAGAGCCAACAAGAGTTGAACTAAAGTAGGTCATCCAAGAAGGGGGGAGGGGGGAATGATACTGCATTGAAAAGGGGGAATAGGTAAATCTGACTCTGATTTCCCTGCCCTAGATGGTGAGGCCAGCAGGCCTGGGGGCGTCTCTAGCAGCCACAGGGCCCTGCACAGGACTGCAATGGTCAGTGAAGGACCAACAGTGATGGAGACCAAAACAGACAGAGAAGGAGGCTTCTCCTATCGTGCTCGCACTGCTGCTGGTATAACCCACAGGAGGGGGGGCGGCTGGCAAGCAGACTGATCATGGAGTTCTCATCAGTGCTGGCAAATCAAGGAGGGATGGGGTAACTTGGATTAATTTAGAAAGACAAAGGCCTTACCCACACAGTACATTATAACATTGCATCTCTATCCACATTTCTCTTACCATATCTCCCATGTATCCTTTGTTTCTAGTTGCCCTCCTTAAACCTTTGCTGAGATTCTGATTATTTCATAATTTAAACCACTTAAGTAGGTGCTTCATGGTCTCCCTGACTCTCTCCTTTTCCCCCATCTATTACATGATTGCCAGATGAATCTCCTTTAAACATGATTTTCAGGATGTCACTCTGATACCCAAACATTTTTAGCTGTTCCTTCCTCACAGCAGTTCCAGGCCTTGCACATTAGGGTCTCAATGTACCCCTTTGGCTTCATCTCCTATTCCCCTGCCCTGGGATTCCAGCCAAACTGAAAAATTCACCTGGTACTTTCTCATCTCAATGCCTCTGCCCATCTCATTTCTTCTGGTTGGGTTTTTTTCCACACCTTCCTTTTTAAAAAATCAAAATCTTAGACAAAGTTTAACACAGGATGGATTAACACATTCACATGAAAATGTTCCCTTCTCCCAAAGCCTTTCCTAATTCCTATGACTACTCCTATAGCCCCTTTCTCACTTTTTATATTGCTTAGCATCCTAATTTAATTCCTATTTTATGTAAATTTTATTTTAAAATGCCGATGCCTTTGACTGAGTACCCAGGGGCAGGAACCAGGGAACCAGACAAAATGATCCATGTTGCTTAACACAGGTTTTGCACACAAACAGAAAACAGATTGATTAATTCTTCCTTTTACCAGAAGATTAACCAAAACCAAATTCTTGGTGGACTTAAAATATGACTTTCAAAATCAAAAGTTATTTTTAAATTCCGTTCAACTTCTCAAAAAAAAAAAAGTTCACCTAACTATAAAGTATAATCACAGACTCTGAAATGGGCATCTTATCAAAATTAAAGGAAATAAATATGCAATTTTTGATGCAGAAGTGTTTTGGTTTTTGTATTTGTGTGTGAGGTACAGTATTTTAAGCAGTATATACCTCCCATATAAGCAGTGTCATAGAAAATTTGGTCCTATTCAAGAATTTCAGGTTATTGACTTTAAAAAGAACAAGTATTACCCCTTTCAAATTACATTTTAAAACTGAAAAGCTAAATAAACCTTTCACTTGAAGCTGTTTAAGTAGTAATGAATGCTATTCTAGATATAAACAAACTTAAAGCCTGTTAAACATTTTGTTTTCTGGTATTTTTAAACAGTTCCTTTCTGAATGAATGCAATTCAGCAAATTTCCTTCTTCAGAAACAGAAAACTATCCCCTGTGACCTGTAAAATATGTAATCCAAAAAATGGGGGAGAAGAGAGACCTTCCAAAGTCCTGTCATGAGAACCGACTGCCATGGGGCAGCATCTTGCACCAGTCAGCCTGGGGCATTGTATGATTCAAAGGTAACTAAAAGAATCTGGTCTGGATCACAAATCCCATCACAGAAAAGAGAAATCGAATGTGAAGACACCAAATTTGGAAATGCTCCAAATTTCCAGTGAACATAAAGAAAAAAACCCTATGGATATATAGATCATAACATCTACATTAGTTCTGTTGGACATCAATCTAAAAGAGATTCAGTTTAGCCCAGGGCATTGACCTTCTCAGACATATATCATTCCAGAAATGTGATTATGCCTTATGAGCTGAAAACAGCAACTCTTAATAAGTTTCTAAACACTTCACAAACAATTGTTCACAGACTGGACACAGGCTGATTTTTCTAAATTGGAAACAAATGTCCACTTAGGAAACTTACTGTACTTAACAATCAATTGTATTTTGAAAACAATTCACCCCAAGAGGACTGGATTTTCATTTAACAAAACAGTCCAATAATGGTTTTAATAGATTGGAAGGTAAGTAAACATTAAGTAGCTAAAAACAAAAAGTAATTCATCTAATATTGCTTCTCAAGGACTAGTACTTTGCAAGAGAAGAAAATTCGAACAACACATTTATAGGTGCATTGTCCGGAGTCCGGCAGTACATTTGTTTATCAGTAGAACCACTACTCCACCTAGTGTCCAAACTTCAAACAGCAGCTAAGGAGAGATTTTTCTGCAAGCCCATATCTTTGAATGCCATTTCATAAACAAGTGCTTTGAATAGCTTACTGAAAAAAAATATAAAGGACAGATTGTTTATATGTAAACAACTCAAAACTGTAACATTTTCCAGTGTGTTAAGAAATTAAGATCTGATGCCTATAGAAGGTCACACAAACTACACAAAGCAATTTTTAAAACACAGGTAAAGATAGGAATAAGTTAGCCAACTTAAGAGGTTTTGTAAAAGAAAAAACTAAGATATCTCATTGTACTGTAGCTAGGAACCATGACATTCATAGTCTGCATAAACAACATGGGGGGAAATAATTGGCAAATATAAAGTCAAACATAAAAATATGAAAATATATAGTTATTTGCAAAATTTTATTTATTTGCAAAATGCAAAGATTAATTTATTGGTTGGAAATGGTTTCAGAGTTGTTGATTATTTATCTGCCTAATTTTAGCTCTTAATTATCTTCCAAATGGATATCTTGTTGTAATTAACTAGCCAAGTGAATATTGATAAATCTGACAGTCATGTCTAACCACTCAGCATAAAGAAAAATCTGGCTGTCACAGGTCCCTGTTAAGAAATGTTAAAATTACATTTGGGAAAGGAATGTGTTTATTTTTTAGCAACATTCTATTAGTAAAAAAACAACTGGTAGAAGGCCAGCTACTAGAACTGCAATGAAATATCTGTAGGAAACAGTGCATCCTATTTTGGAATTCTTTTCAATATTGCTATTGACAGGGTTCTGGATTGGTTACAAGTCATTTACATCAAATTTCTAATGCAAGCAACCCTAGGAGCTCCTGCTTTCTAAATGTCATCAAAAAAACATTAAATATTTTTTGAAATTTTAAATATGTCCCCAAGAATCATTTTATAAGTATTTGTAAAAAGATAAAACCTAATGAAAATGTAAGTCATCATAAAAAGAAATTTCAAGTAAACTCAATCTCTCTCCTGAAGTGGAAAGACAGATATATACTATACTTAAAAAAATCCAACTGAATTCTATAGGAGCTAGTATGTTGAGAGATATAAAATCCAATTATGGAGCTAAAAGACAATATTTTAAACACTACTGTTTAAAGTAGTGTGGAGGACAGACCCTACAGTGACTCACAATGATTCCCTGCCTCCTGATTTCCACACCTTCGTGTTCCCCTACCTTGGAGTACAAATGGGACCCATAACTTGTTTTTTAGCCAATAGGCTATGGTAAAGTGAATGGATGTCACTCTGTGGTTGTTACGTTATATAAGACTATGTTTGGCAGACTAGAACAAGAGATTTTCCTTCTTGGCTTAAGGAGGCCCACTGTGCGCAGCCTTTAATCAACAGCCAGCAAAAAACTGGGGCCCTCAGTCATTCTGCCCCAGAACAATAATTCTGCCAAATGAGCCAAATGAGCTTAGAAGCAGACTTTGCCCCAGTCAAGCTCCAGAAGAGAACACAGCCCAGCTGACAGTTTCATTGCTGCCTGGTGTGACCCTGAGCAGAGAACACAGTTGAGTTGTGCCCAGGTTTCTGATGCACGGAAACTTATTTTAGCTGCTGTTTATGGTGATTTGTTATTCAGCAATAGAAAACTAATACAGGTAGTATGTTAAATACAATTCATAAATTCCACAATCATTGAGAACTAGATGTAGGCCTGAGCTTGGCATAGAGTAGATCCTCAGAGATAGCAAAATAGAAATGCAATGTCCGGTATAAAGATCAGAAAGCCAGGCAAGAGTTTAATGCATAGTGCCAAGGATATCATAATCTATTTAAGGAAGAATGGACATGTGTCATTTTTCACAGTTGGGCAGGCTGCCCCGGTTTTAACAAATATGACTGTAGGGGTCAGAGTATACCATCTAGGGGCTCCCACTGAATACAGAACTTCTCTTCCATCAGCCTCAATGAAAGTCTCCATGCATCTCAACAACCTAAGTAGTATCAAGCACACACCCTTCAGCCAAGCTACACATCCAAATCTGACGGGCCAAAGCCCATCAGCGCCCAGCCCAACAGCAAAGACCGTGTCATTCCCTCTAAACCATATGGTTGAGAATGTCACAGGGGTGGTTTCCCCCAAGGAAAATCTGAGAGTAATTGGTGGGAGTCAAGGGAAATCAATGAAGGTGTTCCCCAACAAATGTTGGTCATAGGGCCCTACTAATTCTGAGTGTGAAGATCACAGATGTAATATGTAATGAAACACAAGGTATAAGGAAATCACACCCATACCCGAGTAAAGAGTACATGAGAACACTCTGTACTAGTTTCTCAACAGTTTTGTAAGGATAAGATTATTTCAAATTAGAGAGTTAAAAACGTTCCATTTCTCATTCCAGGTTACATATGATGAAGACTGAACTTTAATAGATAAAAGAAATCAGGTTATTAAAATGTGATCATATGAAATAGATTTTGAGTAGTAAAATTTTTGAATTTCAAAAGAAAAAACCACCGTGTATTAGTTTTTGAATCCGAAATCAATCTCTGTAAGAAACACACACACACTCTAGTTAGAAAAGAAGTGTATGACTGGGATACATTTGATGGAAGCATTTAGATCCCTTAGTTTTAGGCCAAGAAACTTTCCAGTCCACCTCAGTGTTGAACTGTATATATTTCCTGAGTTGACTAGAAAATTGACACCAGTGTCAGAGAAACAGAGATACCAGGAATTCAGCAAAGAGCAGAAGTATCTGGATGAAATATGAGGAGAGAGGAATTTAGGTCAATGAGGAGCTAAACTGCAGAAGAGGAATGTCAGAAAAAACCTATATGAGGGAGAAAAGAATTTTTTAAAAACAACAAAGTCTAATATCAAGGAAATGTCTAAAAGATATTGACTCTGAGGTTAGGTGCAAAAAAAGAAATAGAGAACCAAGAAAGAGCAAGCAGATCTTTGGCTTCCCATTTTTTTCTACCATATGTAACAATGCAGAACATGCTTTTTGTAATCTGACATGTTGGTGGACCCATGTTTCATAATTAATCAGGTAATGTAGATGGTAGGAAAATATCTAATATCTCCTACATAAACATCTTCCACAATTCAAATAGTAATTTTAAAAAAGTATGAATAGAATGTTAAAAATGTAACATTGAAACAATCCTGAAATGAGGGCTTCTAGGAGAAATGGCTGATTCCAGGATGGAGGCAGAGTACACAAGATGAACTGGGAATGTCCTCAGGTGCCAGCAAATAAGGATGTGCTTTGAAAAACTGATGCGGCAAATCAAAAGGGTACAGGCGCCAACTTGAATGTGCTTTCAATAGCACAGTGTGCAACAGTTTGGGCAAAAAAATAAGTAATGATAGGAATGAATTATTAACACATAGAATAAAATACATATCCATGAGTCCATACTGATACAAATAAATAATTGAATGAATAATAAAGAGCTCAGAAGAGACAGCTCTTCCTTACAGTGGAATTCCAATAAATGTAGAAGGGATGATAGAAATAGAAAATCATGAGACAGGCCCCACAATAATAACTGTTGCAGGCAAGAATTACTGACGGCCTTTAGTGGGATAATTGGCTAGATTTGATAAAGAACTGTAGATTAGTTAGTATTTTTATCAGTGTTCATTTCCTGCTTTCAGTAACTATACTATGGTTTTGTAAGAGGTTACCATTTTGGGAAGCAGGGTGATGGGTAGATGAGAATTCTCCATACTAGTTTTGCAATTGTTTTGTAAGATTAACATTATTTTAAATTAGAAAGTCTTTTAAGTTTTATGAAAAAAATATGGACATAATTTGCCTCACCAGGTCTCAGGGTCATTACGACAAATGGCAATCACCAGGTTCAGAGCAGTCTCTTGGATTAGGAAAACTGGGCGACTGTCCTCCACCTGAATTTTGGAGGAAGGGGAGGAAGACAAGGGAGCGCTTTGGGAGCTGAGCAGAGACTCAGGAAGACAACCGTGCAGTAAGGCTGACTGCCAGCTGCTAGGAGTGCTTGAAATGGCATTTGCTTAGTGAGCACAGGGGTCCCGCTACCAGAACCAAGGGGCTAACCGCTCTGCTTTGCACACCTCCCTCTCTCCGGCCACTGTTTTCCATTATAAAGATCCCTTAAGCTGTTGCTCATTGATGGCTCTCCATAACAATGTGTAGGTCTCAGGGAGGAGTGCCAAGGGGAGGGGGAGACCTAGTAGAGCAAAGAGGGCTCTGACACCCCCAGCGTGAGAGTCGGTCACCTCCTCAGGACCAGCTCTGGCAGCTGCACCGAAAATGCACAAAGATGCCAATCAACAGAAAGCTTCTGATGGAACATCTTCTTGGCTACCTTTGAAATGCAACATATGATGTTCGCACACAAGAACAATGTTTATTGTCCATGTCACCGATAAATATGTCACTCCTCATCTTGTATTTTAATATCCAAAAAATATCATTATTTTAATAATGAGAGTAGTCAAAGAACCACACTGGAAGGTATGACCATTTGTGGTTAGGGCTCAGGGGGTGGAGAAAAGGAAGAAGAGGCAGGTGTGTTGTGTGTGTGGCTACACTCGTGACTTCAGTCAGACCAGCAGCAACCCTTCTGAACATAAGCACAACACATTGTCCTTAAAATATCAACTATGCTCACATTTTAAATTCTCAAATGTCGTTATACCACAAATGCTACTTTTGTCAAGTCTGATTTGAGCCTAATACACTTGCTGTAAACCAAACCTCTTAAGAACAAAGAAGAATGAGAAAAACATTGCAACTGACCTCAAAGGATTGGACTGGCATCTTTATTGTTTAAGTTCCTGGATAAAAACTTATTTAATTGTATCCACTTACTCAAAAACATTTATTAAATCTAATGCTAAACACCAGATGTCAAAAATAGAAGTCTCTCTGGTGGAAATCTTTAACAGACATTCCATCAAATAATTTCTCATGCACAGTGTTTTCTAACTCTGCAGTTGAATACCACCTCTTTGAATTTTGCCATATCTGCATGTAGTTTATACTTTTATCTATTGGATATTTCTCTTTAAATCATTTCATTTTCCCCAAAGTTATTTTAAAAGGAATATTTATGTAACTACTATGAATGGAAAATGAGAATCACTTGCCATAAATAAAAGGAAATTATAAATGTAAATAAATATTTTAAATGCAAGGAAGTCTATCTATGGCCCACATAAAATTATCTCACTGCTAGTGGTATTCATGCAACAGTTTGGAAAATATATTGATATAATCTAAAGAATGTAGATATGTCAAAATTTCAAGGATTTACTATCTGCAAACAGGAAAGACTTAATAATCAAAGAACAGTTGGAGACAATTTTAGAGACGGACTGCGCAAGAGTCAGGATAGACAGTATTGTGCCACAGTAACAACAACAACAACAAAAATCCCCCAATCTCATTGGCTTGCCACAGCCAAAATTTATTTCTTAATCATATAAAGTTCACTATGGGGCCAGATAAGTCTCCTGGAAAGCTGTCCTCACTGGTAACTCCAGCTTGAGGCCAATAGAAGCTTTACCCTCAGGTAGCTGCAATTTCCTGAATGTGTGGCCTCTCAGTTGATGATAGGAGGAATGAAAGCCTGGAGAATTAGGCATGAGCTTGCACTGCCTCAGCCTGTGTGGGACACATCTTTTTCTCCCAGCCCACTAGCTGGAGTTAATCATGCAACCCTGCCCAGCTGCAAGGGAGGCAAGCAAGCGCAACCGCTTCTCATGGATGCGAGTGACACTAGCAGTCTACCAAATATGGGTTGGGAAGAATAAGAGACCAGTCCAGGGGAAAACAATCTTCAGGGAGAAGTATATCTGGGAACAGGAAGAGAGAAAACAGTCAAGGGAATAGACTTCAATGGATAAGAGGTATTTCCAAACCACATCTACAGCTCCAATTAATAAAATCCAAAATGTGCATATTCATCTGTTATATACACAAATGCTGTAATCATCTCTTCAATGACAAGAGAAATGTAAATAATCACCATATTTGCATGCATAATTCTCCTCTGCTTATACCTAAATTGGGGTTAATGCAGATCTACTGGACTCCTACAATGTGCAAGGAACATGCTAAGCTCTAAGCATATTCATTCGGAAATATAAAAATAAAAGGGTGTATGTAGAATATTTCATGAAACTTCATGAAACTATTGGATTCTTGGTGCCATTTACAAAGAAACCAGAGTAACAATTCTTCCAGTATTGATTGCATTCTGGACTTAGAACTGCAGCTGTGCTTCAGCAAGTCTCCACTGCATATATATATACAGAGGGAGGAACAAGGAAAAGAGTACATCCCCCAGAAAGTACAGTTCAACAGCTGTGTACTGGACTGCAGCTCTAAGTGGACACCCCACTTCAGCCTGAACAAGAGCCTTCTCTCTCTTTAACTTCAGTCCCTGGTTTCAAGGCTCAATTTGGATTGACAATGAGTGACAGTTTCTACGATCTCACTGCATCTAAATGTAGATATTAACACATTATTTCTGAAGAGTAATCTAGAGTTTACAAAGGCTGTATAACGTCATTATTTCATTTCATCTCTGTAATAATCATGTGAAAAAATAAATAAATAGAGGAGAAAAATCAGAGAAGTTAGGGGACAGGCCTTTGACCATTTTTCCCCTTAGCAGCAAAGGCAGGCCTGGGACACAGTTCTCCCCACTTTAAATGCTCATTTCATGAACTACTAGATTCATCTTTCTACCAAGAAGCACTTCCTTGCATTATTGCTGCTTAAAAATTAAGGTATGGGGAAATAAGTAATAACAGAAAAGCAGCATTTATGATGTAGTGAATGAAAAAAGAGTAAAATTGTATATGTGACTACGTGAAAAGATGCACAGCAACTATGACCACATCCTCTCCATGGCACTGAGACAGAGCGGGAACTGCTGAAACCGTCCTGAATTAAGGTTGGATGTGTGGTGCTTCATCTCTCTGCCTCTCTCCCCCAGAGCATACCTTAAACCTCAGTGCTTCTGAGGGACTCGCTGACAGGTCAACAGCCTGACACACAAACCGCAAAGAGGGAAGTTCACCACTCAACTCAGTGATTTGTGTCTAACAAGATACAGGTGGACCGACTCAGAGAAGGTTCTCCCCGAAGCAAATGGGCACTTGAAAATAGAGGGAAAAGCCCCTGGGGAGAAAATGCTGAGGAGTTTGAGATGTTTATTAGACATTTTTCCCCCAGGGAAACACTGAGTAAACAATGGGTATATTCATTTCCTATTTCTGCTACAGCAAATTACTACACATTTAGTCACTGAAAACAACACAGACGTATTATCCTGCAACCTTGGAGTTCAGAAGTCCTGAAACCAAGTGTTGGCGGGGCTCTAGGGGAGGATCTAGGGGAGAATCTGTTTCGTCACCTTTTCCAGCTTCTAGAAGCACCTGCAGCCCCTTCTTCCATCTTCAGAGTGCACCTTTGCCCTATCCTCACATCCTTTTCTCCGACCTGTCTGCCCACCTCGTATAAGGATGCTTATGATTACACGATCCTTAAATTAATCACACCTGCAAAGTTATTTGAGTCTGGAGTTCTGGTAAGAGATCTAGACTGAAGTAAACCTCCGGCATTTAAAGCTCTTATGGGGGAATTGAGTGGTCCCCCTAACTTAGGACGGGGTGGAACTGGACACTGGATCCAGGGGTTGAAGAGCCGTCATCGTGTCCTTTCATTCTCTTTCTTTTCTCCCTATTCCTCTCTCCCACCCTGCCCCAGGCCCACTCTCTCAGCTCCGGGTTCCTGCGATGGGCTCGTTCTCTCACACGGCAGCAGGATCACATAGGGTTGCCAATAACTACATGTTTAAATCATCTTAGTGAGAGACCCCAGAGAAACAAGAGAACTTCTCTGCTGTGGGGTCCACAGATAAAATCCCACAAGGCTCTGAAAAGGGCCTGATGAAGTCGCAAGGCTAGTTGGAAGGGGCCTCGGGTGTCACCGCTGTGGACAGTGACTGTGGGTCCCAAGAGAGCCCAGGAAGTGGGAGGAGGGGGCAGCTGCCCAGAGTAGAGGCGGAGGGGTTATTTCTAGCAAGGAGGAAGGGATGCTGGTGAAACAAAACTACAGCTACACTAAAAATACTTCAGGCTTTTGTTGTGAAGCTTTTTTAAAAGAAAAAGTTACACATAACCAAAAGTAGGATAGATAGTCTAACATCCCCCCCTCCACCCACCACCTGCCCTTCAACAGTTACTCACTCCATCCAACTTGTTTCTTCTCTGTGCCTCTCCTCCTCCTTCCTGACCTCAGAATATTCTAGTAAATTCCAGACAATCATATCACTTTTCTTATAAATATTTCAGGATGTAACACTAAAGAATAAGGACTCTTAAAAAACAAAACCACAATAACATTGTCGCACTAAAAAAAAGTAACAGTAATACCATTAACTATTCAGTCAGTGTTCAATTTTCCCAAATGTCTCATAAACGATGGTTTGAGTCAGGATCCAAATAAGGTTGATCCATCCCATTTGGTTCAGAATTTCTTTTGGAAACATCCCTGTAGGTTATTTGTCTAAAGCCATCAGCACGCACTCAAGTCTGTGTTCCTCGTGATCTATGCAGTGTGCTCCCTGTTCTGCCTCCACCTGATCAGTTGCCTTTCTCTTGACACCATAGCACTTTCACTTCTTTAACTCATTACCTCTAAGCACCCATGGGGCTTTAGTGCTGCAAGTCTACGGAGTCATTCTGAAAGAGGCAGATGTGGTTTAGGTGAGTTTAGCTTTTGAAAACCTCCAAGAATCTACATATGCAGCATTACTGCCAAGCTTCCCCTCCTCCAATTTCCTCCTATTTGGAATTGAAAACAAGATATTTCCTCAGACTTAATATGCCCAAAGTCAACTCCTGATCTTCACCCCAAACCTGCACAGCCATAGCCTTCCCCCTTTCAATAGAGGGCAACTCCATCCTACTGCTGAGGGCCAACATCTCAAAGGCATCCCAGACTCCTCCACGTGCCACCACAGCTCTGCGGACAATCATGCTGATGTATCCAGGTGGGACCCTTTCTCAGCTGTACGGTCATCCCCCTTATTCATGGTTCCACTTTCTGTGGTTTCAGTTATTCTCAGTCACCCAAGACCAGCCACAGTCTGGGAGATGTTACTTCCTCTGACGTATCATCAGAAGACCAATAGAAGCCTAAAGCTACATCACAACACCTAATTTTGAGACTATGTTGAGAGAGATGACACATTCATTTAACTTTTATTACAGTATATTGTTATAATTGTTCTATTGGAATATTAGTTATTGTTGCTAATCTCTTACTGTGACTAATTTATAAATCAAACTTCATCATACGTGTGTATAAAAAACGTAGTATACACAGTATATAGGGTTTGGTACTATCTGAAGTTTCAGACATGTACTGGGGTCTTTGAACATATTCCTGTGGATAAGCGGGACTCCTGTACTCTTACCAGCCTATTCTGAGTCACCATCCTGTGCTGTGTGAAATGCAGGCTATTTCCATCCCTGTGTCCCTCCAGTTTATTGTCTACACAGCAGCAGAGTGAATCCTTTTAAAATCCAAATCAGGTCACAGCACTCCTCTATTCAGAACCCTAAACAGGCTCCCCATTCTACCCAGAGTGAAAGGCATGGGCCCTTCCCTCCTGCCATGCTTCCCAGCTTGCCCTGCAGTAACCACACTGGCCCGGAGGCAGAAGGGCATGCTCCCGCCCTACCCTGGAACCTCTCAGCCTCCCTTACCTGAATGCTCTTCCCCTAGTATGAGCTAAGTCCCTGCTCTAAGAGTCTGTCCATTAGCATTGTCTCCATAAAGCTTACCCTGACCTCCTAACACAGCCACCCGCCCCCATGCACCTCTTCCTTTGGCGTTCTTGAGTGTCCTTTTCTGTTTACTTTTCCCTTTTCCTGTAGCATTTACCACTTGCTAACATATTATATAATATACTGTATATAATGTTTATTCCTCATTCTCTGTCTTCTTTCCCTACTAGAACATAAACTTCATGAGGGCAGAGAATTTGGTCTTGAATTTTGGTTCACGGTTATAGTTCAAGTGCCTAGAACAATGCTTGACATATAATAGGTGCTCATGAAATACAAAGGGACTACATGAAAGAACATCTGAAACTTTATTTCAGTTCCATTCTAGCCACCTACACCTAAAGAACTGTTCCCAAACATCGACTGACTTGAGTTGTCATTCTTCCTAAAAGGTTCTGTTGATGATGGCTGATGTTAGACCAACCTCCTTTGGAGAAAAGGGAGCATCTCTTCTTGTGATCACTATTCACACACCTAGACAAAAACACCAGTCAATGCATTTCCCATTATACTCCCCACATATACGGGCTTGCATCTGCTGGGGTTGCAGTTGGTATTTTTAGGGCCTGTTACTGTTTGTGACTTTGCCATTTAGGTTCTGATGCCAAAGCCTCTGCTCTGATGAGCACCACTTCTGAGAACTGCCCTCTAATCAGTGGCATTTACCAGGCCCCTTCTCTGGGCATTGTGCCCTGACCTGATCTACAGCACGGCCGCAGGCCTTGTCATCAGCGCTGAGGTCCTTCCTCATGTCCCATATAGCTTAGCTCTTGTTCTCTAGCTCTTTCATGGGGGGATATTTTAAACATGCTTCACCCTCTAAGAAGTTCCCGTGTATGTGCATGAGAGTTAAAAATACAAAACCCAAGCAAAAGATGTATTTGACATAACAGAGGAAAAAAATAGATAAATTTACTAATCATCTTAGAACTGTTTCAGTCTTCACTCAAGGATTATTTAGCTATATATAATATTAAAACATAGATTTAAAAACTAAAATTAACAAAGGAAGTCAATTTTCTAAAGCATCTGAATATTCCAAATTGAGTTATCTCAGTTTACTAGCAAGAAAATTTCACAGATGGAAGTAGTTTAATTTAGTATTGGGAAAAAGTAATTGCTGCCAATGATACTGGAGAAGAATAAGAATTTTATGCTGCTTTTGATGTGATCTCACTGACTTCCCCAAAAATAGTGTCGAGAGAAAGAACACAGGCTTTCTTCTCTTGATAAAGAGTCTGTAGTGAGTTACATCCCATTTAACTGGTCTACATACCTTTGAGCTACTCTGCATTTGTGCCATTGGAACATTTTATGGCTAAATCTTTCATTTATTTCTTCTCTGCTCATTGTTTTTGTCTTAATTGAGATAAAAATACACATTAACATAAAATGTACCATTTTAACCATTTTTCCATGTACAATTCAGTAGCATTGAGTATATTCACCACTCTTTCCAAAACTTTTCATCATCTTAAGTAAAAACACTGTAACTCCTTTTTCTCCTTTCTCCTCGGCCCCAGGCAACCTCTACCCTACTTTCTGCCTCTCTGAATTTGCCTATTCAAGGTATCACATAAAAGTGGAGTCATGGAATATCTGTCCTTCTCTGTCTGGCTTATTTCACTTGGTGTAATGTTTTTGGGGTTCCTCCATGGTGTAGCAAGTATCAGAATTTTATTCCTTTTAATTGATGAATAATATCCCATTGTATGCATGTACCATATTTTGTTTATTCAGCTATTCACTGTCTTTTAGAAAAAAAATTGTGGATGATCTATTGTTAATGCTTTGGACATATTTCTAATTTTGTTATCTTTCATAACCATATATTATGATGTGTAGAGGAGATATGCAAATTTCAAGACAAGATTATTACCCTTGAAAACTTAGAGTCTCACTGGAAATAGTCAAGTAAACAGCTTATTTCCCGCTGCGTGGAGGAACTGTGATGAGGCTATGACCACGACAGAGAGAGGTAGAAACTCTAGCCTGAGATGATAATTAAGTTTCCAGTGAACAGTAGCATCTGGGCAGGGTTTGAAGTCAAGCAGAAGCCCTACATCAGAGAAAGAAGAGACAGGAGGCTCTCAAAGCACAGGGAATGACACATGTCAAGACATGAGGAGAAGAGTGTGAGCATGTTTGGAGAACAGGGTGTAACTGAGTGATCAGGATCTATACCATGGAAACATCAAAAGAAGAGAGAATATGCCCCTGAACCTAAACCAGTTATAGTCTTGATGGAGGTTAACATCAAAAGCGACCTGAATTTCCTCAGATGAGTTGAGCCAGGGGTGAGATCACATGAGTGGTAATAACCCAGCAGTACTGATCAGACCAGAGGACTATGCATCTCTTCTGCATGCTGGATGCAGCATGGCCACTAGGAATCGAGCCCGTGTTAGCCTTACAGCTCCTCTCTCCAGGGAGCTGAGACCTAAATCATCGGCCTGCTTGGTCCCCAGCACAAAATTTCTTCCTGAAAGTTCTCCAACAACTTCACCCATTCAGTTATTCGTTCAGCAAATATCAATTGAGCAACTATCTAATTTTAGGCTCTGGAGATAGAGGTAAAAAGAAGATGGCGGGTCCTATTTTCATGAAGCTTGTTTTCTAGCGTGTGTGTGTGTGTGTGTGTGTGTGTGTGTGTGTGTAAGGAAATATAAACAAAACTCAACAAGGTAATTTTATCAAGTGATTATATTTAATTATGAAGGGGGACAAAACACAGTAGCACTCAGGCGTGTGACTACTGCGTGTGTTAAATGGCTGGCCAGCCAGGGAAGATGGTTGGAACTAGCCTCAGCTGCCCAGACAAGGTGTAGCCAGGCCTCCAGCAAGAATATTCTGAGATCAGAAACCCTATGTTCTTACCATTCACCCCACCTGATTCACAGCATATGATCTTGTTTTGATTGCATATTTTTTGTCTTTTGACCAGAACCTCCACACAAACTATGAGTGGACTGAGAGCAACTCAACATTTCGTTTGTATGAATAGCCTATAAATGTCACTTCATTTGCATGAATTGCCTATAAATGTCACTTTCTCAGAATTACAGAATTAATCTCAGAATGGAGTTATGAAATTCCTTGTAAACAGTAGCTAGTATTGAAAAAAGACATGCTACATACTAATAACATTTCATGCCAAATTAGATTAAAAAATCTTTTTTTCCCCACATTCATTTTTATCTCCATATGTAATAAACCCAGCAATATGTAAATAATAGAAGGAAAATATTTTCATTAGCTATTGTCCTTAAGGATGATTCCTTTTTTCCTACCTGGTCTCTGTCTCATGTGAGATCACCCAGTCTTTCTGGATGAGGCCCATTTGTGAGGCTGTCAGCTTGGAGAAGCAGGGATTATAGCCTGTGTAGTGTGCTGGCTGTCCAAGAACCTTCTGCTGGTAGTGTAGGGTCTGAAGGTTTTCACACCCACCAAGCGCAGAGAGTTAGTGAGCATCATATGGATACTCTGGGTGAACGCAGTGGAATGGGCCCTATTCTACTGACAAGCCACAGCATCCCTAAGGGCTAAGGCTGCTGTCACATGGGTGAGAAACCTCTGCAGACAGCAGAAGGCTCACCAGCAGCAAGTGCATCGTGCCAAGATCGGAAAGAGGTCAGTTCTGCCCCATCTCCTCTTCCTCCAATCTTTGCCTGTGTTTGAGGTATGCTGGGCCTGGGCCAGGCTGGCTGCCAGCTAAGAATAACTGGGCCCAAGAATGATTAACCTAGTCTAGAGGTCTGGTTCAGGAGTCTAGCCAGATCATTGCTCAAAGCTCTGCTGAGTACCTGCTGATCCTAAGCTTGGAACTCCTATCAATTGTTGACATCACCCTCCTTCTACTTATTCCTGATGTATCTCTCAATCTCAGTCCCTCTCTCTCTCTCTCTCACACACACACACATACACACACTCTCTCTCCTACCTTGCATTTTATATTTCAACCATCCAGAGGTGTTTACTACTCACCATGGTCCACACACTCCCTCTCATTTGTGCACCCACATCATTCCCTGTGCCTGGAACGACCTCCTCCCCTCACCTGGTGAGCACCCACTTCACGCTTCATGGCTCAGCCCGGGTATCCATCACCTGCTCTGGGTGGCCTCTCTGGGTCCACTCCAATGCAGGCCTGGTCTCCCCTCTATGGGAGCCCAGATTACACTGTGTTAAAACACAATGGAAATGAACTAGCCAGGTCTGTTTTTGCCACAGAAGTAAGCTCCTAAATACAGGAGCTAATGATGTTGTATTCATTTTTGTGCCTTTGGCACCTTCCACATATTAGATTCTCAATCAAGGCTGATCAGATGAATAAATGGGTAGGTGACAGAAAAGTAAGAGAGCTCGAAACAGTTGCCCAAAACTGGGTTGAATTTCTTGTCATTTTTAATTGGCTACTAGTCACATGGCTCATGGATGAATGAGTCTAATTTAAGATGTAGAATTGAACATTGGCTTCAGTTTCTACTCAATTGACTAGGTCAGTCAATTGGAACTGCAGGACTCTTTTTGTAAAGATACTTTCCTCTCAAAATCCCTCTTCATGAGTATAGTTATTTAATTAAGGAATTGATTTTTGTTTTCAAAACCCAATGAATTTTATTTTAATAAATAATAATATGTAATATTCCCTAAAAAGTTTAACAAACATCAAGTGTTTATCTTCTTAAAACAATTCCCATACATACAAGAACTCTACATCTTGATAATGTTTTCATAACAACCTTAATAACCTCTATTCTCAATTTTTTTTTTTGTATTGGAAAATAATTGGCAACCTTGCTACATGGCACAGTGAGAGAAGGAAGAGAAAGAGTTGTCTTACATGCTCATGAATGAATTATATTCAATTCCTTTCTCCATTGTCTCTTCCTACTCCAGACCCAGGCAGGGTGAAGGCTGGCTATGGAGGGGACAGATGTCAGGGTAGAGTTACCACTGATGAACACAGTATCACAAACTAATAAATAACTTATAAATCTTCCACTTCTCCTTCTCCTTTCTTTCTCCTGACATTTCCTCAGTAGGATCTGTGACAATTTTATACCAGAGGCTGGTCTCACATTAGCTCCATGAGATTCTGACTGAATTCATAAGGGCCAGAGAGGCGTGGGTGAAACTGAGCCACTTGATCAGATGCAAGTAAAAAGCAGATGCTGGCAAGGAGAATGATTCAGCTGAGATCCAAAGCTAACCCGAAAGAGCAGAGTGCAAGGACACTTGCTCTCCTGTAACAGCCATCTATAAATTACAGTGGGGGACAACCTTGATCCCATTCCAGGAAATCTTCACAGACCATTGAACATTATGTCATTTCTTACTGGCCCAGTACCCTTCCACTCACCCCATACATGGGAGAAGGCAAATGTGCTGGGTGGGGGCGGGGGGGACTAAAAGCTCCTATAATCTGCTTCTGACTGCCAACTGTCCTGTGTAACTCTTTCTTTGGATTTGTAACAGACCTCCTCTCGCCACGAGGACTGAGGAGGAGGCCTAGGCCAGTCTCATGCATTCCAGTGGCTCACTTATTACACAGGAGGTCATGCTCCACCAAGCTACCTGATCACCATTACTGATCCCCGGTTTGCCGCAACGTCCTGAAATTCTCTTCAAAGATCTAAAAATCCAAATATACCCGTCCACTCAAAGACCAGTTCAAAAACAAATAGCATTAACTAGACCTTGTAAGATGACCTCTACCACTTCACACTGTAAAAACAGCATGGATCTACCTTACCACTATGGAATTCACTTATGTATCATTCCTCTGCCCAGCATATTCCTAAGAAAAATGACAAAGATTATAGAATAAGTGAAATAGTGAGCTTCCTGACTTCTCCACCGGGTGACATAAGAGGTTAGAATGAACACAGAAACATTTTATTTGGTCCTTGTAATAGATCTGACACCCACGACTTATTTTTTAGAAGCCTAGAGCTATTACTATGTATGAACTTAGAAGTTTAATATTTCTAATGCCGAGAGAACATTGTTTATATTGTAAAGGAAGAAGCTGCATAAGAGGGAGATTTGAACATTTTGGAAAGCAAAGGGTGGATAATTTTTTTTCTCTGCATCAAATTGTTATGTGTACATAGAAGGAGACTCTTATTTAAAAAATAATTACCACAATATTATTTCACAGTTAACACCAATTCCTTAAAGAAGTCTTAAAAAACAATTAATTAAAATTAATTCCTCCCCAAAATTACCATTAATTCCTTACTATCACTAAACATCCAGTTTGCTTGACTGGGAATCCAAATAAGGCCACACACTGTACAAGGTTTCCTGGAATTCTCTTCCAATCCACTTGTTCCTGATGAGCACAAAATGAACACATGGGACATGAGGTAACAAGGAAGAAGCAAGAAAGCAGCTGAGCCAGTGGACCCAAGGGGAGGTTCAGCGGGGAAGAGCTCACACAGCAGGTCTCCCGAGGAAGGCGAGGCTGGACGGGGCGGGAGGGAACCTGTCCACCATTCAAGTGTGTTTCTGGGGAAGCAGTGAGACCAGTGCAGCACTGGGAAGGGTGCTTCTGGCAGCAATGTGCTCAGTGCTCACGGGTGGAAGGTGGTTGTGGCTTCTTGCATGGACTGGGCCTCAGTTTGACCTGTTTAAGAGCATGAGTTATGTTTCCACTCACAGGGTGTCACCTTTATGTTTCTTTGAGAGTCCAGGCATAAGAAAGTACATGTCTATGTTTCCAAGGCTGCAGCATGCCAATGGGGTTGAATGCGCAAGGAATTGGTGCCTCCGGGCCTGAGATGAGACCATCTGGAGGAAGAGGTCAGCCACGGTACAACTAGAGTCTGGAGGAGCTGGGCCAGCCCCGCGTGGCCAGGTCAGTGCATCCACAGGAAGACCCAGGGCAGTGAGCGCGCGGGCTCACCGTCAGGCCGCCCCTCCTGCTGCCCCCCCTGGCCTCTGACACTTCCAGACCCTACACGCTTTCCTCCTCCCTCCTCCCCCCGCCCCCCACCAACAAAGCACCTGCTCCCGCTGTGCGGGACTGTATTAGTCAGAGTATCTGGTGTGGTGAAAGCAGCCGCCAACTTGGAACCGGAAGACCTAGGTTTGATTTCTGCTGGCATCGCTGGCTGTATGACTCAAGGCCATTTACCTCCCTCTCACTCTCCTCCTCCATGAAATGTGCTAAATAGAGTCAAACTGGATTCACGAGGTGATGGGGATCTAATACATTAATTGCGAGGCAATGAGGATCTAATACGTTAATAGTGAACTTCTCTATAATACCATGCTAAGGTAGTGATGATTAAAATAACTGACATACATACGAATGTGAAAAGTGGCCTTTCCAATACACCAAGATAAGTGGCCTTTATCCTTCAGATAATGTTTATTTTTTTAAAGGGAAAGTTTGTCAGACAAAATGAATGTGATTGGTGAACTCTGTGCGTGTACTTTTCAGAGAGATGCTGCCAGTTCCTCTAGCCCCCTTTAAGTGAGGCTGGGGATAGTAAGGCCCTTGCATTCTGACCTCATTTTTATTTCAAAGACAAATGGGGTTTCCAGGA
Source organism: Manis pentadactyla (assembly GCF_030020395.1). Lineage (NCBI taxonomy): Eukaryota > Metazoa > Chordata > Mammalia > Pholidota > Manidae > Manis > Manis pentadactyla. The sequence goes on from NC_080030.1 coordinate 48,688,178, forward strand.
GGGAGGAAGACAAACGGCACATCTTCCCATGTCTCTGGGCATCACCATTAGCTGCTGGCACCCAGGGGTGCTGGAGAGGCCCAGACCAAAAGCCCATACTTAATGTCTTAAAATAAACAAATTTAAGAACTAAAGTCTGGAACATCCTGGGGTTGGATTCTATAGAACCTGGTGTCATACATATTTGCATTAAAAAATTCTAATCAAAGGTGGGGAATCTGGTAATTATCTACAGAGAATAGAAACTTGCCTGCTGTCCTGGAAATATATTCCTGACTCATTAATTTTTAAATACCTTGCGTTTTCACTGTCCCTACTACTCACTTCAATGTAACACTACAAATAGATTAACTACTCAGAGTAAAAGGTTTGGTTTCATTTTCTTTTTTTTCCCCCTTACATCTTTCCTTTTCTTTTTAAAATTTAATTGTGAAATACCAGCTTAAAACATCAGTTTAAAAAACAACAGTTAAAGAAAAAAAAAAATGAAAAACCAAAGGTCAAACTGCTCTAAATTCTTCTGTGCCTGTGATTATTACAGTACATGACAAGAAACCATCCCAAGGTGATAATTAGATTTTATCTGCAAATGGAGGTGGGAGGATGGGAGTGGGTGGTTGCACCAACATTCACCAAAACAAGGCAATGCACATGATCAGTTAGGGAAAAAAAAAAAATTACTCAAGCATATAGCAGGGGTTACTCTCTGATCAAGCAAATTCCGAAGCTCCATTTATTTGCCTCTACGGCTGAAGTTTCAGTCTGCAAACTGGAGCAGGAAGAAAAGCAAAGAAACAAACTGAACCATGAAACCGATCTCTGTCGTTGATCATCGTGGTAGAGAACAGGACAGACCGGAAAGACCCTTGCTTCATTTTTCCCACAAGGTTTCACAGAGGGTTATATTAGTTGTTTCAGAACTAATAGAAGGATTGGGGGTTGGATGCAATGAAATTTAGCAGCAGTGCTGATGTTGAAGCAATAAGGCTTCTGGCTCCATAAACACTTTCCAATCTGCACAGTGACAATCGAAATCTGCTTCAGACTGGGTGGTGTCCCACATTGTAACTTGCCCCTGAGAAAGTATCCAGAATTTCACAGATGCTCACAGTGATCTGACCTGATGGTAAATATCTTCTCTTCTCTATTTCCCTCCCCCCAGGTTAAATGAAGTTGTGCAGGCCCAACACACAGGGCCAAGGCAGACAAAAAGCAAAGCAGGAAGCCTCCCACACCAGAGAGGGAAGATAAGAATCACAGAAACATGAATGACTTTCATTGGAGGGCATTTCAAAGCCAATATAGACATATACGGCATATTTGTAAATCCTCTGTATATGTGTATAATCATGTACCTTCATACATCAAAACCGGATTTGCCCCTGAGCAACAGAAGGTACTGAGAACAAAGTGAAAGCAACTGAAGAGCAGAAAAGGCTTGCAATGTGTACAGTAGAGAATTCCCACCCTTAATACACCAAGAACTAAGAAAGTGATGCAACAGGAAAATGGGCAGGGTATACATGTAGGAAGACCACAGAGGGAAAAAATACAAATGGCTGATTACATAAAATGCTTCCTAAGTTCAATAGGGATCAGAAAAAATGTAAAATTAGAAATACAATTCATACCTCTGAAGAGCAGAAGCCCAAAAATGTTAATAATTTCCAATCCCAGCATCAGTGTGGGGAAATAGGCACCCACATGCTGCTGGGAGTGAGACTTTGTGCAGACTTTGGGAGAAAATACAGCAGTAACCATCAGATTTTAAAAACTGATAACCTGTTAGATGTCAACTATATCTCAATAAAACGGGGTAAAAACCTGATAGCCTTAGACTTGGAAATCTCATGGAAATATACCCGCATATGCAGAAAGGCATACTTGTCCAAGGTTCACTGAACATAGGCTGTAATATTAAACACTTAGAGAAAAAAATGGAATGTTCACTGCAGACATCGGAGAATGAGAAATGGATATTTGTATTTGCATCAGGCTAAATTCTCATGTGTACAGTGTGAGAAACCTGTCTTAAGTGTCTGAATAATAATTAAATGTAGTATTTCATGGTACTAAGTGGTTTTTTTTCAGTTTTCATAATGGTAAGATTTTTTTAAAAACCTTATGAATAACAGCAATTTTTTTAAGCTGCAAAAAAAATGGGGTGCTTATCAACAAGGAAGTACTTGTACAAAATACAATACGTGTAGACTTTTAAATGAATGAATTAGAATCATGTATATTAACATGAAAAAGTTCATGAGATTATTAAGCAAAAAATGTAGTTTGCAAAGAATATGCATACCATAATCCCAAATTTGTGAAGAGAAAAACAGCTATTTCTAGTATGTATGTGTTTAAATAGAAGTAGTCTGGATGGACACAAACTGGGGACAGGTGAGGCTGGAGGAATGTGAGAGGAATTATACTTTTTATTTCACACACATCTGGATCAGTTGAACTTCTTATGTTAAGAATGTATTACTTTAATGATGGGGAAAATGTAAACTGAGTTTGCTAAGGCTGGAAAACTGGAGAATTGTTTCACTTACCCTTCTACCTCAAGGCGAATGATTGGAGGTTATAGGAACACATTCTGAAGGTTGTGGATTATTAGCTCAGCTACATCCACATAATGTTAACTTTAGTTAGTTAAAATTAGTGTCGGCTAATTTGCTGATAACTGTCCATTAACTAAAGGAAAGGAGAGAGAAGAGGGAAAGAAGTAGACACCCTACCCTTGTCATACCCGTCGATTTACACAGAAGCTGACACTCAGTTAACGAAGGTTCTCTCCCGGACTTTGCTTTCCGCATTCTCATCAAAGAACATGACCCCCTGTGCCCAAAGCCTCCACTGAGTTCCCACCTCACTGGGAGAAGAAGTCGGCATCATTACAATGGCCTACAGAGCCCATGGCCTCCGGTCACCTCTCGGAGCTCACTTCCTCCCATGTTTCCCCAACTCCCCCTACCCTTCCGCTCTCTTCTATTCTTCAGACACTGTAAACGTCTCTTGCTCTGAGCCTCTCTCTGGCTCATCTCTCTGCCAGGAAGGCTCTTCCCTCAGCTGTCACTTCTCTCTGGGCTTTTCTCAGATGTTGCTTTCTTTTTGACCTCTTGACCTTGACCCCCTCCACACCTCCTCTACACTCCCTGTCCCCCTTCCTCACTTTATCATCACTATCTAATATTCTCTATTTATTTAGTCTATTGTCTCTCTCTCCCCTGACATAGATTCTCTTCTTGACCAAACTCTAGCCAGGCTCCTCTGAGCCATCTTTTTGATTAGGCCTCAACCTTGGCCTTATAAATATTTAAGCAAACACTAACAGTTTCTAACAGCTCAAAGTCACACCCCTAGGATGACGCTTGCCCCCGTTAAAGTGCCTGCTGAAGAAAACTCAGGGCTGCCAAAAGAATTTACTACTTGTTCCAACCAACACCTGAAGACAGGGGCCTCTGTGTCTCCGGGCTTCTGTGGGAGGGTAGAACCCTAACTCCAGTAAATGCCAGTTAGCAAACCCAGATGGGTTTCCCATGGAATAAGCCCCTCTTCCTGCTTTTTGTAGTTTTTCACTTCCCGTGCTTGCCCGTCTCCCTCACTCCCTCATTCCCCCTTTAAAACTCCCAGTTAATGCTGTACAAATCGAAGCTGAGTTCAGTTCACACTGGACTCTTCTTTATGGCACTAGTATAGTACCCACTAAAATCTGACCTTCCCACTTTAACCAGTGCCTAGCTGTGTTCATCTTTGACATGCCCGACCATAATGTAGAACCCCATGGGCTGGATGCTATTTTCTAACTGGCACATGGTGGAGACTCAATAAAGACCCGAACATCAATGATGGAGCAACAGTTGCACATGGGTTTTAGTCCCTTGGGTGCACTTATAGGGTTAATAAGCATGTTTAAGCTTTTGGATGAAACATCATTGCTCTCTTCTTAAATACCTGGCAAGTGACAGGTGGCTGAATATCACAGATCATGCCAGTCTCCTTAAAATGAGCTGTGATTTGTTTCTAATCCTGATAAGGGAGCATCTGCTACATGCTCCATAACATCCATGAATGTACACACCGAGTTAATGACAGATTACTGAAAGGTACTGTGTAGAAAGTATTTTCTTCACGGGGAGCCTTTTGTTGTTGATGGCTATTTCCCCCAGTCCTTACCCTTTATTTCCATCTGTGGTCCTGGTCCTGAAACTTTTCTTCAGCTCCAGCTCCTCCAGTGCCTCTCTGGGTTTGCATTCCCAGAACTTCACTGAAAGCTGTGAATTCTAGTAAATTCCTTCAGATGCAATCCAATAATGTCTTTTCAGCATTTATTCTTTAGGTCCTCTTAGGTGATTGAGCGCTGCTAACCTCTGTCTCAATACTCTTTTGCCTTTATTCCTCTCATTTCTTTTTTCAGTTGTGGCCTCTCACCACTTTCAGGTGACTACAAATAGTTCCAAGTGTACTCTGTCACTTCCAACAAATGCATTATAAGCAGCTATGATGGGTGAGGCACTGTAGCGATTACAGAGCCTAATCTTCAAATCTGCACCCAAGGAGAGGGAATCAGTCTATACTCACATGAAACGGTAACACTTACTGCATAGTGGCTACTGTAATAATTACTCATTGAATGATGTGATTATGAAGGAAAATTCTGGTAATGCCCAAGGCAATAGTAAACTGTCACATGGTTGACACAATCAGTAAGTCAGAGTTCTCCATTTAGAGCTGTAGCCTCTCCCCATTGTTGTATTTCTCACTTCTACAGGCTATTTTCCATGGTAACATCAACCACAGTTGACAAAACTTACATGTCTTCAAAGCAGCCCATTTCCCAGCATACTCATAATGATCAGGGGCCCCACCTACGTTCTGATACCCCAGTACACCTCAGCCTCATCAGCCTCCTGAGAAGGAGATCCATGCCCAGTCCATCAGTGCCGCAGCTCCTGGGGTCTCCCTTCCTTTTCATTTCTGGGATCACAGCCCCGGTCTGCACGCCAATAACCTCAACTCCAATCTCCTTCAGCCTCTCACTCTTCTGCTTGACAAAAGGCATCTAACACGATGAGGAATCGAAAGTGTAAAATGCTCCACAGGTGTAAACGTATACTTAGTCATTATGTTGTGCACCTAAAACTAATACAATGTTACATGTCAATTATATCTCCACCTCTTACTCCTTTCTGAAAAGGCTCTAGACACTAGCCACTAAAGGCTTTACAGATAAAGTCCCACAGCCAATTTACACTCTCAAAGCAAGATATCCTGTGTAGCTGAGAGTTCTAAAGGCCCCCTCTCTCTAAATCTTTCAGAGTTTCCACCAACTATAAATAATATGTAGTAAGTTTGCCAAACAGGAAAGCAAGAGTAGACTTTCCAGAAGGACGGAAGTTTCCTTGGGTGGAATTTTGAGGTATGTTAGGTCTATAGGGGATCCATCCTTAAAATAGCTGGCAAGCTCAAACCTACCCACAGGAGCTTGCTCCTCAAAATGTGGTTCATGGACCAGCAGCACGCACAGAACTAAGAAGCCTGTTAGAAATTACAGAATACAATGTTCGACCTCCACCCAAACCTACCAAGTTCTGACAAAATCCCCAGGTGATTCATAAGCACAGTAACACTTGAGAAGTGCTACGTTAGTCATAGAACTCTGTCATCTAAGTCAGATGTGAACTCAGGTGAGAGCTCTGGGCAGCAGGCCACGACAGCTGATTTGAGTGTCTACTGATGCAGTGAAACATCCCCCCAATACCAATCGAGAAGAAAATGGTAGACTTGGTGCTTTCTGGTGTGGCTGATTAGGACTCAAATTTTTCAGCCTTTGTGGTGTGTGTCTTTGTTGCCTATTGACTATTAACAGAGCAGCAAGGTGCTAATGGCTGAAAACCATGGCCTGGGATTAAGGTCTTCCTTGATGGGACACAGAGACAGGCTGAATCCCAGCGAGACACCGCCACCCCCAGTCCTCAGTAATGCTTCAACACAGGTGAGGACCTGCAAAAATGACCATCAAGAGAAGTCTTGGAGGAAGAGGGCTCGAAGAGCAACAGTCAAAGTAGATGTGTGCAGGAGGAGATGGGAGGATGGCATCCAGGCAGCCCAAAGGAGGGGAGGAGAGAGAGGGATATTTGCACACAGACTTTGATCAACAAGGTAGGGTTTTTAGTATCAGAAAATTCAAAATATCTCTTTCTCTTGCCAGCTGCTGGCAGCTGCCGGCCCCTCCATTGTGTTCCTGGAGAAGTCCCCATCTTGCCACTTCCTGAGGCCAGACTTCAGGCCCCGGCCTCTGGGGATTTGTCAGCTGCCTAGAGACGTCATTCCAGTGAAAAACTGCCGATCTTGATCTGTCTGGGTAATTGCACGTGACTTAATGCCAGCTCTAAATCCATGCTGAAAACTGTTTAATCAGATCAGGCGGGAGGAATGCCATCCCATACCCTGAACAGGCCCCAGGAGCCAGAGTCCTCCTCTGGGAGTGTGCAATCCCCAGAGAGCCAGGGCCTGACTCAGCCTGGCTGCCACAGGGTTCCATTTGGAAGGAGGCACAGGCCTGCTCTGCTGTGGAAGGCCCACGGTCAGGGTTCCTCAAAGAATGGGGAGGTCTGGGAAAACGACCACTGGGGGCTGAGTGGACATAAAAGGGCCCAGAGGGCACCAGGGTAACATGTACCCTATAGCTGGTGGAGTGGGTGCCAGGGGGACGTCGGGCCTCCCTGCCACTGGGCAGAACAGAAGAGCGGCTTCATGACCGAGCCTTCTCTCTGCATGTTCCTTAAACTCCTCAAGCCATAAGGTTTGCTCCCTTGTGACCCAATCCTCCCACATGCACCCCCACCTGGGCCCCAACCAATGACATCCATCGTCCTTGCTATTCTTACCTGTTGTTAAAGAAATCCCTCCTTCTTGCTTCCCCATAACTCTAAACACCTCACTGTGCTGTTGAACATCTCTTGAGCATAGACAAATGTTTTCTTATCCTATTTTATTACCTCACCCTATTTTCCCTTCTTTCGCCTTAACAGGCATTTGACCTTTCTCAGGGACACGTTTGCTTCCCAGAGGCCCAGGAATTCCTCCCCTCGCCAGCCCTCTGGTCCACTGAGGTAACAGATACCTTTGATGTGTTTACCTATCCCCCCATATCTTATCTAAGAACTGTCAGCCCTACTCCTACCGGAGTACCTGCCATAGCCTCGCCAGTCCTGCACAATGGGTATAGCTGCTGAGGTAAGCAGACATGCACTCACAACAGCAGGGAAATCTGGTACGAGCAGATGGATAGATGGATGCGTGGATGGATGGAAAGATAGACAAGATAGCTGGATATATTGACCGATCCCTAGAAAGAAAAAGTGACGGGGAGATAGAAACAATATTTTCCTTGGCCACAGGCAATTTATCAGTTCCTGGTTCTAGGACCTCATGATACTCAACTTTGCTTCCTGGGTTTGGGTTGCTCTCTCTTCTTCCACTCAAAAACAGGAGCCTCTATTGCTGGCTATGAAAATTTGTTCATTTTGATCAAATCCTGGCTATCACTTCATAATCTTCCCATTCCTCTGTTACTGTATCCCTCCCGCATATTTCACAGTTGCCTTCTTTACTTTCTTAATCTCAGAGTCACTAAGTTAACAGTTCCACTGACCAGCTTGGTTGGCATATGCTATCCTGCCTGGCTATATATTTTGCGAATGTGCAGTACTACTATAAAGCAATACGAATGACTTAGATGTCCAAATGACTGTTTTTTTTTCCTACCAAAATAATCATGCTGGATTTAGAAAGAGCTATAATTTGCTATAGTTAGGGTGAGTGGATAAAATGAGGGATCAAGCAATTTAATCATAAAACTTTTGTCAAACACTGCTTGATCCAGCGAGATCGTAATTGGAATAAGCATATACTCTTCCATATGGCAACTCTAAAAGATAGCATTCATTTGAAGACATAAGTTCTATTGCGTTCATTAAATATAAATCAAATTCTTTGTCATCATCACATCTTTCTGTCACTTTCATCCAGGTACCTGGAGCAGAAATCAAAGATTTATAATGCCCGGTAAGTTGGAGAACAGGGGTTTAATATGTTTGTTATCAATGGTTAGGCTAGTTATTTATTATTTAACAGAAATTATACTTCTATAAAATATATGCCAAACATTCAGGTATGTCAAAATATACATGAGGACAAAAGATTATAGACCAACACTGACGACCTGAATCATAGCCATAAATTATATGACACAATTAAAGCATCACTCCTGTGCTGTTCCCGCTCTAATCACAGTCCCGAGCTCTGGGTGAAGACCATGTACTTTTCTTTAAGTCACAAGTTTCTTCCTGTTATGAGGGATAAGCAATAGCTACTTTTTCTTAAGCTTTCACGGAGGTATCAAGAAACTGCAAAGTAAGGCATATAAATGTCAAGTTTTAGCCAATAGCTCACAAAGTACTCTGTATCTCAGAAACTTTTCTAAGGCTAGCTGATGCAACCTATTTCTTTGTGCAAATTTCAGCTAGTGTGATCAAAGATAATGAGTCACCCAGTATGGTATTTTAAAAACACTAAGGCTGCTTTAGTCTTTTTTTTTTTCTCCCTGAGCTTCGCTGTAACTGAAACTAAACTTGTGCTTTGAGACAAGAGATGGTTCTTATGCATGAATTATATACATGACTGCAGGATTGAATAGTTTTAGGTTAAAAGAATGCACTCAGGTAATGATAACTGAAATGTACTTGCCTGAAAATACTGGATCTTATCACAATTAATCCCAATTTACTTTTTTTACTAGAAATTCAAAGTGTTGGATATACCTTCAAACAGACAATTGCCTGGGGCCTTAAAATGACCTTCAGATAGAAATAGATTTTGATTCTCATGATCACTCTCATTATAGTATTTGTAGAGTAAAGTGTGCTGAGATTCCCTCCCTGTTGGGGTATGGATGAGTCGAGTGGCGGCAATGGATATGCACTTGGGCAGCATGCTGTAGGGAAGAGTGTGAGCTTTGAAATCCTAAAGACTTGAGTATTGATCCTACTACTTCCCTGCTACCTATGGGACTTGGGTGTCTGGTTCCTTACCAAACAAGTGGAGCTGATACACAGTTATGTCACAAGGTCAATATATAGATGAAATGTGACAGTGTGTGTAAATAATGCAGGAGTGGATTAGCAGGAGTTCACATTCTATGCCCTCTTGCGTGTGCCCTTGCATCCAACACCCAGCTTCCATTTCAGGGAGGCTGCACAATCTGTTACTTGGATTCCATTATCACCAGCTTCAAACTGACATTCACAGCTTTCCCTTCACAAGCTTGCAGAGATGTTACAAAGTGACGTTTGCACAGTACCCCCAAGGAAGCTCTGATTATCTCATGAGCTGCTCTTCCAAAACACTCTGGTGAGGTTTTTTTTTTAATTGGAAATCATAATTTCTTCTGAAATCTCAATTTATATATTTTTATCACTTTCCCGAGTTTTCAATTTATAGATACTCAATTGTCAAAAGAACTGCCTTTTAGGTAGTTTGTGCATTAATTCTATAAATACCTAGTAAGCACCTCATATATAACAGGCCCTGTATTAGGCACCGAGAATGCAAAAATAGACAAAACAGACATTTTCTGTGTTCAATGATTTTTTTCTAGGATGAAGGAGACAAGCCATGCATAATTTTACCACTGTACTAAGTCCTGTAACAGAAGTATGCAAAAGGTGCCACCATTTCCAAGGCACTATAAAGTTCAGAAGAGCTCTTCACATGTTTCAGCCTTGCAAAAATCCTGTGAGTCGGGTGTTAGTGTTACTAACCGTTCCTAAGTCCAATATAAGGAAGCCAAGCAGAGGGAGGGGAAGTCAATCAAGAGAACACAGACAATGACCATGCTTCTGTGCCTCAAATCTGGGTTTCTGTGCTTTTTCCACCAGTGTCTCTCAGAGTCTTTGTCAGAACACATTCAGAACACACCCCTATCAAGCTTGCAAATGCCTCACAAATGTCCCCCACATTGTGTCTGGCAGGAAACAGACCCGGGAGCCTCTCCTCCTCTGGCCTTGGCCTAGTGCCCTAGTTGGCCTTCTCTGCCCTCTCTCACAGGACCCGTTCCGAGAGCCCACCCAGTGCTGAGCATTTTCAGATGACATCAGTTGTCTCAGGCCTGGGTGCTTTTGTTTGGACTGTTTCCCCTCCCCAAACACTCCTCCTGCACCTCGCCCAGCTCCACCTTCCTGTTTCTCCTTTTGCGTGGAGTTAGCTCAGGTTCCCTACAGCTGTGTCTCCTGCGTTCTCCCCAGCCCAGACAGGGCACAAATTATAGCTCACACTTTACTGCACAGTGGCTGGTGGTTTATTTGCCTGTCTTTCCTGCAGCAGACTTTAAGTTCCTTAGGGATGTCTTTGCAGCCTCTGTGTTTAGCCCATTAGCTGTTTGTGGATTGAACGGATAAATGAAAAATCAAGATATGATCCCTGGCTTAGTGTAGTCCCGGCAGTAGCTGGAGCTCAAAATAAATCCACAACTTTGCCATCATTCTCAGAGCTACCACTGTACTACTGATGCAAGCTGGGGCTTTCCCAGTTTAGGAATTTGATCTTCATGCCTCCTCTGAAAAAAATCAAAATCATCATCACCATCAGTCATTTTTTTAGCATAATTATGGCAACTAACAATGACTTAGATAACCAGACAGGTTACTGTTTTTGGTCTGCCACATTCTTTCTGAATGGTCTGCTTTCTGTTTTATCTCCACAATTGCAAAAGCATATCTTGCTCACCTCTGTACATCCAGTGCCCAGAACAACATATGGCACAGAGTAGCCCTCAATAAATACTAGGTGAATGAATGAATGAATACCCAGGATCAGGCCTTCCTAAGTGGCCATATTGGCACTGTGTGACCCCACATCCAGGCCATATCTGGCTTGAGTTTGGGTGGGTATTAGAGTCAAGGACAGACAATCCATAGATATCTCTGTGACCTATGACCTATGGCCTGCTACAAAGAGATGACTTCAAACAATAGATTTCTTCCAGAAATTTGAAATAAGAAATATGGAGAAATATTTCAGGGTAAGCATAGGCATAAGAACTAAAAGGAAGCAAAGGTAAGACTGCTGTAGAGTAGGTAAAAGCCATGATGTGGTGTTCGTAAGTTGATGGATGGGGAAGCCTCCAGGAGGGAGGAAAGGTGGGGAAAATGGAAGTTCCCATGGCCAGGATCCTCATCTGACCCTCAACTACTTGATGGTGTAATTGGCCTACTGCTAGGCTAATGCATCCCGTACTGTTAGCAATGAGCTATTATTGACTGAGTCACCATATAAAGAGCTCTGCCCAGTGCTCTGGATGGAGGCAGAGACGGAGGAGGATTACGGACCTGCAGACTTCTGGATGCAGATGTGATTCTCGTGCTCAACCTGCTGTTGTGAGAATAAAACCAGGTATAAACGCTTTTACCCCAAGAATGTTCCATTGTCATTTCTCAGTCTCACTGAATCCATAGTAAACTTGCCTGGGGCTGAAACCCTCAGGCAAGACAGGGAGAATCTGCTCAGATTGGAGAGTAAGAACTCTGGTCAGCAGAAAGGCAAGGAGAAACTCAATGTCAGGGAGATGGTGCCTTATGAGAGTATGAGAGAGAGAAAGAGGAACTGACCCAAGGTTGCTTCAGTTCCTGACAACTTTCTGGTCTCAGCCTCAGATCAGGTACAACCTGACTTAACAGGTACAGCCTTACAGGTGAAGATGGTTTTTAAAGTGTTCCAGCCTCTGCTACTGGGTAACAGGTGAAGTTGAATTTTAAAATGTGCCAGCCTCAGGTACAGGACCACCATCCCTTTATGTGGTGCTTTGGTGAGAATTAGATAAAAGGCACCCTTCTGGGATGAAGCTTGGCAAATGGTTTGCTCTGAGCTGGATGAGAAGCCCAGGGCCTTTGAGAATATTAAAAGGTTCACTCCTGGGGAAGGTCGATGCACACTGAGGGGCACAGCTTGGCCAGGGCAGGGCACAGATGAATCTCAGCACCCCCCGTACCCCCGGCCCAGCTGTCTGTGCACTGCCAGGCTGTCCACCTTTCCCAGTAGGGCAGCCTTGCTCTTCTGTGAATAGGCAGAGACCAAAAGTAAACTTAGAGCTAGATGGTCTTTGTTTGGTGAAAAACCGCTCTGAGTTACACAAATGGAAGGTGAACAGGCCTCCATTGTTCCTGGCAGCTCCAGGCCAGCTGTGACTGGGGCCCAGGAGCCCCATGGGACTCAGCCCCCACCCCCACACAGCATCATGCTTTGGGGAATAATGGTTGAACATGCAATCATCAGCTGGGAGAGTTTAACATTGGCGGTTGGTAAGAGACGCTCTGAACAGCACTGGCAAGGTGCAAGCAGCAGTGGGACAGGTGGCCACCACCTGCAGGGAAGCAGCACCTGTGACAGTGACCAGGCAGAAGTGACAGAACATCAGGTTTGCTGAATTTCTCACACCAGGGGCAAACGACTCAAGGAAAAGATACTGGGTTTGCCATTACCTATACACCTTTCGATACAGGGGCACAGAGATGCTGGAGAGATGAAGCAGGGTACCAAAACAGGTGATGCTGAATCTGTACATCAAGATGATGAAATGGGCCATTCACTCATACCTCCCTTTTTTGAGGTGGTTCAGATAGTTCTCTGCTCTGTGCCAGCCGACATATCAGACTGAGTCATTGCTTGAAGACAACAAACACCTCTTGGCCCTTCCTGTGGCCCAGTGGGTCCAGCACAGTGCCTGGCACACAGGAGGTCCACAGTCAGTACTTGCTGGAAGCTCACAACAAGAACACAGCCTCCATTGTGCTCTGAGGTTCTTTACTCACTAAACACTGGGCTATTGGAAGCGCACATCAGAACCCACTGAATATATGAAAGTCTCTAATGTGGAAAACGATTGTTCTGAAAATGATGAGAACACCTATTCACATACCATGAAAAGCTTGTTGCAGGATTTTACTTTTTTAAGGATAAAATATCACAAAGAAATACTAGACTTTAAAAATCCAGAACATGAGTTGAATTCTAGAACTGAGTACAAAAACCATAAAGCAAAATCAGTTTTTCTTAAAAAAAAAAACAAACCTCAGCTTTTATAAGTTCAATGAAAGTCCTATGTATCAATTCCAATTTAAATTATATATTTAAAGTGTACCTATTTGAATTTTTGGTTTTCTTCATGTTTTTGTACAGGTTTTAAAGTAAAACAATTACAGTGTTAGCTGACAAAGCATATGCACTTTTATCATGTGAAAAAAATAACTGGTCAAATATCAAGTTGAATAAAAGCCATTGAAGTCTGAGATGCTTTTCTTGACAAAAATCTAGTAACAGAGCACAGACAGAGACAGTGGATTTTCTCATGATATCCCCACAGCATCAACGCAGGGCTCGCACAGAGCAGGTCTTTAAGAAATCCGTCTCATATTGGACTGAATCTTATTGCCTCAGTTGGCCAAGTTTCAACTTTTTTGTTATTCTTCCACGGGTGGAGGCAGTGGGGGTAAGAAGTGGCATGACAGACGGAGGAGCTCAGTGGATGGTTGTTGTGAAGGGAGTTTCTTCTCTGACGACCCTCCCTCAACACTTTCCAGTCTTTTCTACCTCCCTTCCTCTGCTCCTCACAGCTGCCTAGCACTGCAAATATGATGTCCTCTTCCCCCTCAATATTCAGCCAAGAACTCACACCAGCTAGTTAGCTCATTTTTAGAAATTACCCCTTAGGAAAGACTTATTGACAACCAGCCTGTATCAAAAATGGGAGTGAGAAAAGCCACTTGGGAGGTGGCAGTGGTAGCAGAGAATACCAGGAGGGATTCCCGAAGGTACTCAGCCAAACTGTTCAACTGTACGTTTGCCCAGGCCAACCCTGGCCACAGCATCATAATACATATGGCAGCAGTCCATGTGGACATGCAAGTCACAGGTTAGAATCACTGGTGCCCTGAAGCCAGTGAAATCAGCATTCCTGGGCCAGTGAAATCAGCCAAAAATTGTTGCTGTTTTTGTTTTTAACTCCACAAGTGTAACCAGCTTTGAAAACCAGTGAGAGTAATGCTTCTGATAGGTAAGGTGCTTAAGAACAACCTGGGGATCTTCTGATTCAAAGAGACATATGCCCCCCTAAGTTTATTGCAGCACTATTTACAACAACCAAGATATGGAAGCAACTTAAGTGTCCACCAGTAGATGAATGAATAAAGAAGATGTGGCACATATATACAGTGGAATATTATTCAGCCATAAAAAGAAAAGAAATTCTACCATTTGCAACAACATGGATGGAGCTAGAGGGTATTATGCTCAGTGAAATAAGCCAGGTGGAGAAAGACAAGTTCCAAATGATTTCATTCATTTGTGGAGTATAACAACAAAGCAAAACTGAAGGAATAAAACAGCAGCAGACTCAAGCTCCAAGAAGGAACTAGTGGTTACCAAAATGGAAGGGGTTATAGAGGGTAGGTGGGGAGGGAGGGAGAAGAGGATTAAAGAGCAATATAATTCACAATCACAAGATAGAAGGCATTATATGTATGGAGAAGACAAGTAATGATTCTATAGTGTCTTGCTATGCTGATAGACAGTGACTGCAATGGGGGGGGGATGAGGACTTGATAATATGGCTGAATGTTGAAACCACAATGTTCTTCATGTGAAACCTTCATAAGATTGTATATCAATGATACTTTTTTTTTAAAAAAAAGAACAACCTGGGGATCTTGTGAGATGCAGATCAGGATTAAGTTGGTCTGGGTGGGATCTGAGATGTGGCCTTTACTGATGGTCTGGGGCCATTTCTGGCAAGGCTACCAATGCTCTAGCTCTGGATACTGCCCATGTGTGTGCCCAGAGTTTGTGGGGAGGGCCTGGAAATTGGGCTACCCTATACTGGGCTGAGAAATGTCTTACAGGTGGTATAACATACCTACTGTGCCTCAAAGCCAGTCCCATTATGCCAGTCTGGTCGTCGCGCTGATTCTCTGCTCCATGGTACCTGGCTGCAGTGGTGGCAGGATCCCAGGGAAATAAATACTCTGTGTGTGTTGGTGAGGAACCAGCTCATTCTTTTTCTCTCTAACAAATGCTGGGAGCTCCTCGTTGCTTAGCCTGCTCTTAATGAAATCCAAGGCTCAGTTCTGCAAATTGAATACAGTCACGTGGAAGAAGTTCACTCTTTCACACGTGGGTCAGTATCCTAGGGTGTAAGAGAGAACTCAGCTGCTGAATGTTGTCACTTCCTAGCATCCTTTCAGAGTATGCAGAAGACACAGAGTTCTTGCAAGTAAAATAATTTTATAAACTGAAGTCCAGGTTCACTTGACATTACACTTCACACATTCCCATTTAAAAGATCTTTACAATCTTTTTTCTGTGTATGGGCCTGAATTTCTATCTAGGAAGATGAAACATGGTGATACAAGCTATGCTTATTTTATCTATAGTCAACAACTTGACTAATTTTCAGTTGTCTATTTAGAATCATCTGAACAGTTAATCTTTATAAAAATCAGTCAAGATTATCCATGAGTCAAGCTCAGTTTGGCCAAAACATAAACAAGCAGGGGGTAAAATCCATCCAACTTGATGCTTTTCACAATATGAATTCGGCAGAAGAATCTTTACACAAACCCCAAGACCTACATCTCACTACCTGTATTCAACAATATAACTGGCTCTATCCAAGGTGACCAGCAAAGTAAGATTAACAATACCTTTGATGTTTTTCTAAGACTACACTTAGACAAAAACAATATGATAAGAATAAGAAAACAGAACTAGTTAGCTGGAGCAGAATCAGAAACATGGAAATGGGCCTTTTTTGAACTGAACTGTGGCTTCAGGTAGAAGCCAGAAACCAATATGATAAGAATAAGAAAACAGAACTAGTTAGCTGGAGCAGAATCAGAAACATGGAAATGGGCCTTTTTTGAACTGAACTGTGGCTTCAGGTAGAAGCCAGGTTGAGTTAAAGCTCAAAGCGCACAGAGCCTGAAGGGGTGAGGGTGTAAGACGGTGATACACGCCACCAACTTGCAAGGGCACTGGGCGGCTGGTAGTTTGATGTTAGCTTCACTTCCAGCTTCCCAGCTCCATTGCATCATCCCTAAATTGCAAATCAGAAAACAGTCTGTGGATACTTAACAAATCTGGTAGACTTTTACAAACATTCTCCAGTTCTTAGGCTAATGCTTTGTTCAGAAGCATTTTAAAATGATTAATTATTTAATCCCCATAACCTCCCGTGTGGTAGTTCCACACTCCCGTTTCCACTTTTTAAATATGATGGTATGAGACACAAGGTTAAGTGATCTGCCCCACGTTACACAGCACAATGCTGGCCGCGCCGGCCCTCAGCCGAGTTCCTGGTTCTGCCTGACCCCGTGCACGGATCAGCCCCCAGCACCCTCCGTGCACACCCCGCCGAGGGGAGCAGGGGCGCCAGGCAGGAGCAGAGGACCGGTGCAGTGCAGAGGTGCTGTCTCCAGCTTTGGCAAATACCAGTGAAGGATCAGATGAACAACAGCCCAAACTCTCAACACCACCTGCACGGGTTTTTACAGGGAGAAAAGGTCATACCGGGTCCTCTTGCCAGCAAACCTCCAAAGAACTCTTTATTACAGAAGCATGAGCAGTTGGGCAGGGTTCCAGACCTGCATTGGTCCTAGACCCGAAAGTGAGAGGACCGCACCCTTCCGAGGGACCAAAGTCTCTCCCTGATGACACGCTTAGGAACCAGAGCCGCTGAAGCTCGCCGCGGCGGCGCGAGCGCTGCCAAACCCTGGGCTGCCCGCTCGCCGGGTGAAACGCGCCCCCCGCCCTCCGGCGCCCTAAGGTAGCCTGGCTGGAGCATCTCTGGCCCAGGGCGCCGCGCCCCTGGCAGCCGAGAAGGGAAGCGGCGGTGGGGAGATAAGCTTGGCGCTCCCCCGATCGTCCCCAGGTGCTCCCTCCCGCCGCCGAGCCGCGGGGCCAGTGCCTGCGGGCGCCCCGGGCTGCCGCCGCCACCTGCCAACGGCCCGCCTCCCCCGGCGCGCCGAGCTGCCCTTACCTGAGCCGGAGATGTGCACCCGGAGCGGGCGGCCCCTGCTCGAGCACGACGACAGGTCGCTCTGGGAGCGGCCGCGGGGGCTCGGGTCCCCGGGCAGCCCGCGCAGGGCGGGCGGCGGGGCGGGCGCCTCGGACTCCCGGGCTCCTGCCGCCTCCGGTCCGGCCGGCTCGCCCGGCAGCTCCGAGGGGCGCCGGCCCGCCTCGGCCATCGGCTCCCGGCGGCTGCCGGCACGGAGCGCGGGGTGGGGCCGGCGCCGAGGGCTGCGCGGCCGGGCGCGCGACGACCCCCAGGCAGCGCGGAGGGCGGGGAGGCTGGACGCCGGGCGCCGCGAAGCCGGTAGGGGGGCGGGAGGAGGAAGAGGACAGAAAAGTTTGCACAGGAAGGAGCCGCCTACCGCCGGCTCGTGCTCCCGGGCGAAAGCCGCAGGGCCCAGAGCTGGGCCGCCCCGGGTGCCCGCGGACCTGCCGGGCTGCTCCTCCCCCAAACCCCAGGCACTGCCCTTTGCGGGGTGGCAGCGGGAGGGCCCCTCTGGCCGAGCGCTGGTCACCCAACAAGTGGGTCTCTGATGAGTGGTTTGGGCTTCAGTAGCGGCGATGCAAGGTCAGCGTTAACAATATCATTACCATTTCCATTTCGCCGGGGGAGCAGCGTGCCCTGTAAGCGCACTTGAGCCGCCTCGTGATGGATCAGAAATGATCATACCCAGTTTATGGATAGCATACTGAGGTCCCAGAGGACACTGGCCTTGCTGATGGGTCAGTGCCAGATCCTGGAGTCCCTTAAGTCGGGTACAATGACCTTCCCCTCTCATCCCTTGCCCTCAAAGCCCTTCTGTTGGGGTACCTCCCACTGTTGCCCACATTCCTGGGTTACTATCTGCTGGGTAGACTTGAAGGTCATGTTTAAAAGACCAGTCTTCCTAGAACTGAATAAATAACACATCTGATGTCTGAGTCGATGCTTTCTCACAGAAAGATAGGTCTTTCAGATGCCGTTGACTGGAGATAGCCTTTAACACCATGCCTTGCAGGATTCTGCAAAATGGACAGTGGAGATTTTGCTGATCAGCTGGTGGTTTCACAATCTAAGCTTTATCACATTCATGATTAGGCCCCCAAGCTGTGACTTGCCCAGAATGTTAAGGTTGTAAATCAGGCTCAGGAGTCACCCTTCCTGAAAGCTCATGACAAGAGGGGGAATGTCCCTGGTTCACTCACAGTCCAAAGAGAGGCAGCAGGAAGAAAAGAGATGGGGGGTTGGCGGCAGGGTTACCAATGGACATTTACCGATAAGCAGGCCCGTATTCCAGGTACTATGTCAGACATTTCTTTGCACATGTTGTTATCTTTTAATAAGAAAACCAACCCAAGCAGAGGAGGTAAGAAAAAGGAGAGATAAACATGAGGGGTGCAAGCTGGAGGGGTACCCTAATGCCCACAAAGGGCTTTGCGGCAGGGTCATAATAACAGCTTACCCTTAACAATTTAAAAGGGCTTTTGCCTATAATTCTCACCACAGCTCTGTCAGGAGGCCAATATTATTTCAGTTGTGCTGTGAAAACTGTCCAACTACAGGTTTATTTCCAGAGTCAGCCATGCTTGCCTGCTCCTGCTCTGAATATTTCCTACTTACCCACCTGTTCAAATTTTCGTGACTCCAATGTTACTCTCTTGATATCTAGTGTAGTGCAGACAAAAGATGTCTGTGCTTCAGAGCACTGACTTGCTTTGTTTTCATTGAAGGAGACCTTAGATGGATTTCCAACTTTCCCTGAATAATCAGCGATAGAGTCTAATGGCATTTCTCAGCATCATTTTTTATTGTGTACTGTACTACCCAGGGGATGTCACCTGTACTCTTCCTCGGCAGTTAGCTCCCCCTGCAAGCTGCCTTCTCCCTGGGGTGTGCATCCCTGTGCCCTGCATGTGGCTCTCACACCCCTTTGCTCCCTGCATTTGCTTCCAATGTGGGTGCTCCCCAACCTTCCAAGCCTCCTACTTCTCCCTTCTACAACCTATTCTCTATGTCATCTCTTCTGAAGATAAATAAATAAGTGATACAATACTTCAGATCACATGAAATCTTCCCCAGCTCATTATCCAATTATCCAGCAATCTGTCATATCAGCTTTCATTCAGTAAATGCATATATGAGTGCCTTTTGTGGGCCAGGTACTCCATGTCCTTAGTGAGCCCCTAAACCCCGTATTCCTCCATTCAGCTCCCTACTAGAGATAGGAGCATCCACTTGCCAGTCCCCTGTTCTCACAGTCTCCTGCCGCAGTGATGCTTTACTACCTGCAGTGTGAGTTTTGCCCCCACTACTGCATGGAGATGCTTAGGCCAAGATCACTTTCGAACACCTAGTTGCCAAATGTACTGGGACCTCTCAGGTCTGACTTAATCTGATCCCTGGTGCAGCTTTTGACACTCATAAGTCCTTGTTCCTTTTCTGGACTCTGCTTCCCTGGTTTCTGGGACACAACTCACCAGGTCCTCCTCCAGCCTCTGCCTCCCCGCTAGTCTCTCCTGTTCTTTCCATCTGCTCTCACCTAATATCCCTCTGGGGTTCAGCATCTGCCATCTTCTCTTTGCACTGGACGTTTTCCTAGAAAAGATTCCCTTCAGCTGTGATCTGCACAGGGATGACTCCCAAATCCCTCCCTCCAGCCCAGACTTGGATCCTGGTCTCCAGATCCCAATGCCCAGGTGCCTACTGGGCTTCTCTTCTCGATGATTCCTTGACCCTTGGCAATCAACATTCTCCAGGGAATCCCTCCTCCCCCTCCATGAGCTTGTCCTCTCCACTTTCCATTGAAAATAAATCTCTCCAGAATCAATTTCCTCCCTGTCCTCTCATGGCCATTTCCTTAGTGAGAGCCTTCATCTTCTATTTCTTACTCTTACAGGGGACTCTCTGCCCCCAGGCTCACTTCCTTCCACTCTGTACCCTATCTGATTCCTAGAAGAACCTTTCCAAAATGCTCACGGCACTTTGCTGCCTATTTACATCCCTTCAAAACAAGGTATCCATGACATATTCAAAGGACTATTCCTCACAAGGCCTGTTTGACTTCTATACCCTGCCTAAACTCTTGCTATTACATACACCATGCCTCCTGGCATGCATACCTACCTATCTGTGGTTCCCTGGTCCTTTGCACCCCCATTTCCTCTGCCTGGAGCATCCTCTCCCATCTTTCTTACCTGACTGAGCCTCAGGGCGAATGTCTCCCCATTCATGAAGCTTTCCTGACACCTCCTCAATCTCCAAGCCAGGCAGTGTCTACCCCAAATGGTGCCATAATATCCTGTGTTATGTTATGTCACTTTTCACATAGGACTGTACATGTGGTCGTTAAACTGTCTCCCTTACTCCTTGTGAGATAATCAGGGAAAGACTTACTGAGAATGGCCCTTGCTCTCCTAGCACCACTATGTCTTGAATGAAGTCTATTTGGGGAGACAGATACTAACAAATAAATACCTGGCAATTCATGGCAAGTGACAAAACTGAGATGTGCATGGAAGGCACTATAGAAGCCCAGACCACTACTGTGCCCAAGGTGGAGGATCAGGGAAGGCTTCCCAGAGGAAGTGGCATCTGAGATGCAAAGGTACCCCAGACTGAGGGACAGTATCTGCAAGGACAGATGATTGGGAAACAGGGCTCCTCAGGGCATGTAATATGTGGCTGGAAAACTGGAAGTCCATGGGGAGTAGCTAAATTTGGAGCCGGAAAAGAAAGACAAGAGGTGAAATAGGATTCACTTTTGAAACATCGTGTCTGTGCAATCCTGAAATGCTTAGACATCCTAGTCATTTGGGGTTTTGCTTGTTTCCAGTTTTGTTCATCCTGTCTTAATCCTGCTGTAAGATCTCTGTTTCCTTGGAAATGTCCCTTGGCTCCTAGGACAATATTTTGCTCCACATTTAATAAGTGTAAGCTATTTGACAGACTGATGAACTGAGAGGCAGACAGTTCAGTTTTTCAAAGCAAAATGTTTCTTAAGGCTATTAGTTTGTTCAGCTATTTTCATTAAATATCATTTCTGAAAGGTTAGAAATTAAAACTGAAGTTGGAAAAGGTATTACTTTTCATTACAGGGTGTTGTTACGGTGATTTAACACACCCAAAACATAATCTCATTGTTCTACCATTTTCTTTAAAATGATGATTAATGAAAGATAATAAAAGACATATAAACATGTATCAATGAGTTTCATCTGCCCATTTGTGCTTAGAGAACTCGGCTGTCAACAGGAGTGTGTAGATGTGGTATGGAGTCCATCTCCTCTGTGGCCAGGGTCTTCCCGCTCTCTCCCTGGGCCAGGTGGGCCCCTCTTACAGCCACAGCTGACTTCCAGGACTCTTCATATGTTACAGTTTCACCTATGGGAGGGGGAACGCCATGGAGCTGAAGGCTATTTTGTAGCCTGACTTTCGTAGTGTGGTCGTCTTGGAACCTGAGTGGTATGTAAACAGTTGTCCTGCTCATGTTAAAATCAAACTTCCTGAAGACATTTCTTTTTTTTTTTAAGTTTTATTTGTTTTATTAAGATTTATTTACTTATTTTATTAAGATTACATATGTGTATGTGTGTGTATATCTGTGTACACATATATATCCATAAACATTCTCAAGAAGGGGGTTCTGAAGAAGAAAGCATCCGGGTTGGGGGAAGATAAGAGGATAGTTAATGCAGAGTAATGTGTTTTATGATTTTATGCTATTTTTGGTTGTTAATGATCCTGAAGAGCACAGTTCAAGATATGGCAGCTCTGGTAGGCACTGAGGTCCCATCTGAGCCAATAGCATGGCAACAGGTAAAACTTGGAGTAAAGTTATGAAACTGCTGAAGACATTTCTTAAAGATAAAACCAATCCCATAGTAACTTGGATTACTTTAATAATTAAAATTTTATTTTGCTATCTTCCCCTCCCACCACATATATACAAAGTTCCATTTATCAGACTTATATATATAAAACATGCACACAAAAGTACAGTATAAATGTTTTCTTAGGAAATATTTTTCCAAAATTCTAGAATTAGAAATGAGTGTCTTTCATGGACAATAGTGTTTCCTTAGGTAGATAAAATCTCCATGAGTGAGAGAAGAGGGCTCAAAGTAATATCTGAAAAGATGAGGTGAAGATCAGAATGGATGATAAACAATCCAAATGAAATAACAGAGAGGCAAGGAACCCAGTAATAAACAGAGCTTAGCAACAAAGGAAATGAAGATAAAGGACCGTAATATAGTGAAAGTAGGCCAGCATTTAGGGTCACATTAAAAAATGAACAAGAAAAACAAGAAAGAGGAAATGTTTTCATGACCACTAAGGTTTCTGCTGGTCTGAGCTTTGATTGTTCTATGAAAATTTTTATTTGTATTGGTGTTAAAATTGAAGATGAAATTGTTTTATGAGAGAAGCCAAACCTGGTTTATAGCTCTGAGCCCAAACTACCATTTCTCTCTATGGTACTTTCTAGGCTACAAAAGTAAACATTTTCGTCCCTTTCTCCTTCCCCCCTTTCTTTTTCTCCCTATCTTCCTTCTCTTCCTAAAAACAGCTCTGCTATGATGGCCAGGTTCTGTGCCAGGAACTTGGGTAAAGGAATCTTTCTAATCTCAGAGTAACAGCAAAGGAGACAGGGATGTACAAACTGCAGTGGAGAGACAAAGGAGTGAATCATTGGTCCTTTCTGGATGAGTCAAGAAAAGCATCAACGGAAAGGATGAAGAAGGGGGGATCATAAAAAACTGAGTAAGGATGTTTTAAGCAAAAGAGCGACATGATCTGAATTACAGTTGACCCTTGAACATGTACATGGGTTTGAATTGCACAGGTCCACATATATGTGGATTTTTTCAATAAATTGGAAACATTTTAGAAATTTGTGACACTGAAAAAACATATTCTTTTCAAATACTCTATTATAAGAATACAGCATATAATACATCCAGCATACAAAATGTACTAATTGTTTATATTAAAAAACAACTTTTTATATCACATAAACATAATATGTTTATATTAAAAAACATATAACATATAAAAAATATTTTGGGGAATTGAAAGTTAGACATAGATTTTCCACTGGGCATGGGGTTGGCACTCCTAACCCCTGCATTGTCAAGGGTAGTTGTACATTTTAAAAAATCATTCTGGATTTTTTCTTTTAAGTACTAATGGATGGGAGGTAGAGGATAATGGAAAGCAATGAATCAGGATCACTCCAAGATTTTTGGCTTGAAAATAAATGGTAAATTTAGCTCATTTTTTCAAGGCAGAGAAATGAGGAAATCTTGTTTTATTTAATATTTTAAAAATAAGACAGAGCTATAATACTTAAAACAATGTGGTACTAGCATATCAATACTTGTTGACTTATTTACCATGTGCAATGTACCAGACATGACTCTAAGTGCTTTAGATATATAACACACTTATCTTCACAAAATCCCTACAAGATAGGGACCTAGTAGCACTATTTTAAGGATGGAGAACAGAGGCACAGAAAGCACACGTTATATGTCTCAAGTACCAAAGCTCACAGGGAAGTCTGGCTCCAGAGCTCATGCTCTAATCACAAACCATGTTACCCATGGCTACACCAATCAAACAGAATATGGCATCCTAAAAAATCCCAAATATATCTAAGTCTTAGTCTGTCATAAAGGCACTATCACAAATCAATAGGAATTAATCAACAGTGTTTGAAAATTTTTCCAAAGAGTTTGGGAACTTTTGAAAATCTTTGGCACATTCACTAGTAAATATACATAAGTAAAGACAGATAAAGCATTAAACGTTAAAAAAAAACCCTACAAACTGTAAAGAGGGAAATATGGAATAGAAAAGCACTTTCTGGAAATGAAAGTAATTAAAGAAATCACAACGAAAAAATCAATAGGTCTGAGTTGATAAAAAGTAAGAGCTATGATGTAAAAAAAATTCAGAAATAAAATGATAAAATGAAAAGTAAATTGCTTTCCAGAAATAGTGTACCCAATTTACATTGAGCCAGATTGTATCAATTTGTACCTTTGTGGGCAATATTTGAGAGTACCCATTGATTTATTTGTCTGCATTGGCCATAAATTAAAAAAAAATTCTTTCTGAACTGACAAGAAAGAAAATGGTAAGTTTCTGTTGTTATAATTAGCATTTTAAAAGTTTGATGACTTTGAACACGTTTGATATCTTTAATCTTCTGTTTGTATTTCCTGTTTGTAAAATAATTGCTCATGCCTTTTCTCTACTTATCTGTAGGGAATTTAGCCTTATTGATTGATTTGTATGGGAACTTTACAGATAAAGAAGCATTTTTTTTCATATTTGTAGAAAATGTATTTGTCCAGTTTGTTGTTTATCTTTTAGTTTCTATTTTACATTTTTTGTTGCTATTGTTATGGAACATTGTTTTCTTTTCCATGCCAGTGTTGTGTATACAGGATATCTATTGATTTTTACATCTTTGTAACCTAGACCCTATTGAACTCTTTTTTAGCTCTAAGAGTTTTCAGTTGATTCTCTCTTGGGTGTTTTGGGTCTATAAATAACATCATCTAGAAAAGCAGGGAGGGACAGAGTGAGGAACGGAAGAAAGAACTGGAGGAGGATGTTTTCTCCTCTTTGCTAATAATAGAACTCTTATTTAGGTTTGATATATTATTTTTCTTCCAGAATTTCCAGCAAATTTGGTGATTAATAAAAATCATAGGGTTTCTTTTTTCCTCCTTGTTTAAATGGACTATCTCTAGAATTTCACTCAAGTATGAATTTGGCTCTTGATTTGATACAGATATGAATAATTATCTTAGGAACAATCTACTCTAAGGTTTCTTTTTTAAAGGACATATCCTGGCAAGATACTATTCCTATCTATTAAAGATGTAACAGAAGTAAAAGCAAAATGTTACACTTCGTGCAGAAAGCACATTAGTAACACCATATATTCAGTTCGAAAGCAAAAAAATTCTCCTCAACTATTTTCTCTGTGTTATGGACAATATTTTTTTTAACAGTCCCTTGATTTTCTTTTGGGTAATACTCCTCCTCTCTTGTTAAAAATCAACTTCATTGAATTTTAATTTACATACAATACATTGTGTCCAATTAAATCTACAATCTGATAAATTTTGACAAGTGGTCACACCAGTGAAACTGCCACAATCAAGATATTGATAACTTCCATCACCCCCAAAATGTTCCTCCTGCTCCTTTGTAGTCCATCCCTCCCTACGCCCAGAGCCCCAGACAACCACTGATCTGCTTTTCTGTCATTATGGATCAGTTGGCATTTCTAGAATTTCACATTATGGACCTACTATATGGACTCTTTTGTCTGGCTTCTTTCACTTATCTCTATTCCCATTGCTGGAAAAGTAGATGTGGCTCATTGAAAGGTAAGGAAACTTGGCACTACCAAGAAAAAGCTGTGGGGTCCCCTGGAAGCACTGAGGATAATCTTTCTTCAGAAAATTAATGAGTAGCTCCACTCTCCATAGTCAAAGAAGTTAGTTAGACTCTTTGTGTTTTGAAGATTTATAAGGGGAAAATGTTTCTACTCCTACCATTGAGTTCTTCACTTTGGGAAAGAAAGGGAAGCATGTTCTGAATCCATGAGGGTTCAGACTCCAGAACCAGTCTGGCTCAGTTCACCTGAATTCTAGAGATGGCCATGTGTGTGAACTGAAGGAACTGACCTCAGCGACATGGGCATCCAGGCATGCAGAGAGAGGGCCACTCGTATGAGCCAAAATTGCTAACCATGGAGATCTATTACCCTGAAAATACAGACCCTTAGGCCCTCTGGTAGAGAGCTACATGTGCAAGCCAAGGAAGTGACCACAGAGAGCTATCACCTCTGGGAATTTAGAGAGGTCATACATGTCTATTAGGTTCTTATTGCTGCCATAACAAATTGTCTCAAATTTAGTGGCTGAAAACAACAGACATTTATTATTTTACATTTCTGGAGGTCAGATGTCCAAAGTAGGCCTCACTGAGCTAAAGTCAGGAGCTAGCCAAGCAGTGTTCCTTCTGGAAGCTCTAGGGAAGGATCCATTTCCTTAGGTTTTTCTGCTTCCAGAGGCTTCATGCATTCTTTGGCTCCTGACTCTGACTCATCTTCAAAGCCAGCAGTGACCAGCCAGGTCTTTCTCATGATGCCCTCCTCCTGGTTCTGACTCTTCTGCATCCCTCCTCCCTATTTAAGGACCTTTGTGATTACAATGAGCTCACCCAGATAATTCACACTTTCCTTACTTCAAAGTCAGCCTATTAGCTACCTTAATTGTACCTGCAATCTAAAATTCCCTTTGCCATGTAATTTAACATATTCATTGGTTCTGAGGATTAGGAGTGGACATCCTTGGTGGGCCATTATTTTGCCTTCCACCGTGTGTAAACTGAAAAAGCTGACCACAGAGAGCTACCATTTTGAGAACCAACATACAGGCGTCCTGGGCATGGAAGCGATGGCCATCCCTGTGAATTCAATGAGCTAGCCACAGAGAGCTGGCTGTAACAGTCATCCTGGGCACTCAAGGAGATGACCGTGTGTGGGAAGTAAAGAGTGTGGAAGCATCCTTCTTTGAAGAACCCAGGGGGCCAGCCCTAAATGTGCCACAGCACAGAACTGGGATCTTCTATTCAACAGCTTAGGACAGTTCACAACACGTTTCACAACCAGCTCCAGGATTAACAGGAAGCAGGAAGCAAAGCAGCTGTGGATGACCTAACCCCAGTGTCCTCCCCACTGGGATGTGGCAGTTAGACTTACTTTTTCTTGAAGATCATGAGTGCTTGTAACAGCTCAGGTGGAAAGGGGGGATGTTAAGCTTTCTGCCAAGAAGGTAAGTGGGTACTTGAGACAGAATTAATGAAAACAAACAAAACACAAACAAGGTACCAAAATTTTAAATAATGACAAGATCCAATCCTGCAATTAAGAAAAAAAAAGAGTAAATGGAAAAATCCTATTATTTTGAGGATGAATCCATACACATAAGAAGATCATGCTTCAACATTTTGGACAAAAGTCAGTCAGTCCTGGGAGTCCCTTATTTGTTGTGTTGCTTGGTAACTTGTATAAAAAGACTGAGATATGGATCTTGCCTTCAAATATAAGCAAGAAGATTTCATAGTAGTTTCTGAAAAACTGTAATGAATAGTCCATTTTTATAATCCCATTTTACTTGTTGGTGAATAGCTACATGGTTAAAATCCTAAATTTTCTGTGAAGAAAATTGGGAAAACACATGAAATATAGGGAATAAATCTTACACAGTTACTTTTTTGGAATGAACAGTTCTTTCTGATAAATTCTCAAGGTAACACTAACCACAGATGAAGAGAATGAATGTGTTGGGAAGGGAACTGGACGGTGGCCCCATGTGGAGACTTCAAGGATTGCAGCCTCTCTCTTGGGCATGCTGCCATCTTTAATCCTCCCGAAGCAATTCTACAGATAACAATACGAGAAAGGGTCTTTGCTGCCAGTCTGTAGGGCATGGCATCTCTTCATGTAAGCCCATTACCTCACCTCTCACACACCTGCTCTCTGTTTTGACCATTGTGTCATGATATTATCTTTGATAGTTCTATTAATCTCACCAATTAGAGCCTCACAAGGGACTCTGGTGGTCTTATGAAAAGATCATAGCAAGTGATTAGTTACTATGATCAAGCAAGAGACCTCAATGTGAATATAATTCTCCAGGGAGGCCTTGTCTGACCCCCGGGTTACATTGGGGTCCCATGCCCTGTGCTTTCAAAGTATTCTATACTTCAAAGCATGCACTCCAGTTTGCAATATTATATTTGGGTGGGCATTTGTTTTATGTCTGTATTTCCCACCAGAAAGTAAGCCCTATGAGGCTAGGACTGGGCCTGTTTTCTTGCCACTTCAACTGCTGGGCTCAACTCAGTGCCTGAATAAATATATTTTGATCTAATGAAAGAAAAAAGTAATGACTAAATGAATGAGTGAGTGAATAAAGTGTTTTCATTTACATAGTAGCCAGAGTACAGGCAGGTGTCCTCAGTTTAACATGATGGTTAAAACATGGGCCGCAGTCTATTTGGGCAAGTTATTTAGTGTCACTCTGCCTCTTGTCCTCATCTGTGGGATGGGATAATAAAAGTGTCATATGAGGATTTAATGAAATTGTATGTGTATGTGTGTGTATGCGTGTGTGTGTGTGTGTGTGTGTGTGTGTGTGTATTCTATCTTAGAACACTTAGAAGAGGGCCCAGCACATTGTAAGCACTAAGTGCTACATACCAGCACCTTAAAAACCACATCTTATGGAATTCTTATGATCACCATTTTCAACCATTGCTCTTCTAATGCACCTTACCCTGGCTCACATTAATGTAAGTATTTCACCTTTGTGTATTTTTAGTGCTTATTATCCTGTGTCTCTAAGTCTTCCAGGGTCCAGTAGGTATGGTGCCCAGGGCCCACAGCACTTGTAGAGACCCACAAAAATGTTTTAATTTCTTCTAAAATCTTCTAAAAAGGGGAAAGAACTTTGAGGTTAAAGAAAATGTTTCAATATATAATATTAACATATTTGTGCCTTTATGCTAACATAGTCTCTCTCTCTATATATATATATTATATATATATTAATGGAGGCGGCGGGGGCCCCTGAAGGCAGCAGGGCTGGGGCCGGGAGCCAGGGAGCTGCTGCGCAGTTCCCGGCCTGTCACTCTGGGAGTCTTCACGCTTCAGCTGAAAGAAATGAGAAGGAAAACACCAGCGCGGCAGCGGCACCCCTCCCGGGCACCGCCCGCGGTGTATGGGCAGGCCAGGCTCCTCCTTGGACAGGCCCCCCGGCGGCAGGCACCTGACGGCACCTACTTAAATTTGCCCATCAGCCTAAGAAGCTTCCTCTGGAGTCCTAAATGGGAATCAAGATGGAAATGCCCCTTCCCTTGGTTTTCCCCTTATTAATCTAACACACATACTGGTCTGTACTTAGATGAGACTTATTATGTACTTGGCATGATTTAATTCTCACAACAACCTTATGATCAAGATGTACTATCATCACGCTCATGTGGAAGTAGATGTACTATTTCCACACCAAGTAGGTGTGGAAGTAGAGGCACGGAGAGGTTGAATAACTCACCCAGGATCACACAGCCCTGTGGTAGGTGGGAGCTGGGATGGGAATCCTGGTGGCAAGGCTGTAGACTCTGTGCTCTCCGACTACTGCTATGCTGCTCTCCGGCCTCCTCAGAGCCCTTTGGCCTCCTCCCTTCTTTCCTCCTCCTCCCCTCTCCCAGGTCATAAAAAGGCAGGATTTTATCTCCCTCATGTCATTTGCTCTGTCTCCCATGAGCCTGGTTTATTTACCATATAAAGAATGGAGTGGGTTCAGTTTGTTCTGAGCAGTTTTCTTTTGCCTTTCCAGAAGAAGAGTGTGTGTTGATGTTAGCTGTGAGACAAATGTTTTAACTTCCTCCATTGTCTGCTTTGGGGGAATTCTGGGAACTGCTGAGACTGGCTGGTGGCTGTGATCCAACTCCCAAAAGGAGATCCAGAATGCGTCCTTGAAAGCCTCACTCAGATATCAGCTCAACTCTCAGCAGCTAATGCTTCCCTGAGGACATCAACGGCATGACTACTTCCTCTGGCAGCAAGAGAACAGTTGGCCAGGGCTGGCCTCCTGCCCCCTCCTGCCCTCTCTTGCCCAGGTGATCGGGAGCAGGGACCATGGTAAGCCATACCTGCAGTAAGCAGGGACCTCACGTACCTGCAGCTGCCCACTACGTGGCTGCTGCTATAGCGGCTCCACAAGAAGGTACCCCCCATTGCCACAGGAACAAAGACCCTATCTTACTTTCTTTACCTGGCACCTCAGGGTGACTCAGACAACCAGGATGGGATCAGGACTTCTAGACAGCATTCCCTAGTGAAGCCCAAGGCTCCCAACACTGCCTTAGTAATGAGCCATGTGTACCTGGAGAATCTGTTGTTTCTCAAATATCTGGATCCTCTATCACGGCCTTTAAATAATTTAAGCCTGTTAAAGGACAAAACTTCAGGTGAGTACATTTGTGGATCTAATTGGCTTTATTCAATGATTCATGAATGGGGCAGCATCCCACCTAGTAAGGAGAGCTGACACTCCTGAGCAGTTGTACAAAATGGACGGTTTTTATAGGAAGGAGCAGGGGGCAAAGAGTTATCAGCAAAAGAAAAGAAAGAGGATTGGTTCAGGCCAGGTCACCTACCCTTGAGGAATGGCAGGGATTTTATGCAGATGACCTCAGGAGTGCTGATGAGGAAATTCCAGACTGGTGGGCCCAAAGTTCCACTCCTGGGAGAGCTGAAACCACAGTTACATTAGGTATTAAGGTTTAGCAAAAGGGACTCCATCCTGGGCCTGTTTCTTCTTGCCAAGCCTCAGTGTGGTGCAGTTCTGATGTTTAATTAGCAGTAGCTTAAAGTGCACAGACTGTAGCTTTGTAAAGCATTATCTTATAAAACGTGAAGTGCAGTCTATGGCATGCAAGTCTCCTCATAAGTGACCATGTTCTACAATTTCTAGATTTCATTTTTTCAGTTACTTAACAAGTATATTTTGAGTAGAATCTCAGCTCCATCTTGATTTCCAAATAAATCTATTTCCTATTCATTCAAGTCCTGTATCAATGGTTCTCCACCTAGTATTCTAGGATTCTTATCTGTCCTCAAGGACACTAATTGAAGCCCTTTCATCTATTTTCAGTATTTCCTACAGAAATTGTACTTTTATGATAAGGTTGTACTTACTAACTAAAATAAAAAAAAAAATTCATTGGCCTTCAAGTTTTCAATTGAGAAAATGATGTGAAATTGGAAGAGAGGCCTTTTGTTTGGAGTCTAGAGGCTGCAGTTCTGGGGGCACAGACTCAGGTAGTTACCCAAATAGTATCCCACTTATAGGGTAAAAGCAAGGGATTTTTATGAGGAAAAGGAAGGGGGGAATTACATGAGTTAAGAAAAGGAAAAAGTTGTCTATGGGTGTTTAAACAAGTTTTCTGTGGGGGTTGTACATTGACTACTGATTCTGTATTCAGAAATTCATATCAGACTTGTGATCACAATGTCTGGTCTGCTGACTTCTCAGACAACTGCTCAGAGCAACTGCCATTTTGTCCAGTCCAGAGCTTTTGGCCACGTTCAAACAAAGGCGGATGAGGTGGTTTCTCTCCAGTGGTGACTCTCAACTCCCATTTTAAAATGACTCCAGTCATGTCCATTTTTCACATCTCCTCCTTTTGATCTAGATCTACTCTGAAAGCATCGCTGATCAAATGTAGGAAAACACTGCTGATCAACTGTAGGAAAACACTGATAGGCCATCAAGCATCATTGATCCCTTGTTGCCAGCAAGGCTCATTCCCAATGTGTCCTGTCCAAAACAGGCGGGAAAGTCATTCCCTGGAACTGTGGGCCACATCTGAACAGAAGAGCACCAGGGCAGGGAAGGCTTTACTTTCAAGTTCCTTATGGCCAGACATACACAGTGTCTGGAATTTCCTCATGTGATGTCTCATAAACCGTAGAAATCATTTCAAAACACTGAGTGACCATTATTCGGGTGGTGTCTTTAGAACACTGAGCTATACAAGGGAGGCAGTTTTACAATGACAAAACTTCCAATAGTAATAAACAAAATGTTGAGTCCAAATTGAAGCATTTATCCAAAGCAAAATGTAATTTCTGAGAGCAGCCAGCTAAAAAGATCAAAGAACCATGAGGCGTCAGTGGCTACTGCACTTAGCCACATGGTTTGGGCCCTGACTTTATCTAGTTCTGTTCCAACATCACCAGAGGTGTTTGCCCAAGTGCAGCAAGAGGTGTGACTCACAGGATAAACCCCACCTTGCTCAATGAGTAGGAGATCAAGATCAGCTCTGTTACCTAACATAACTCATGCAGGTATGAGTATTTTCTTGGGCAGTATTGCTTTAGTGACTGATTTACAATATCTTTCAGGTTGTAGGTAGATTTCTGATCATGTATTGATTTATGGCAGTGACTATACAAGGAAAAAGTAATCTTCTAAACCTGGCTGCTTTCCTGCCAGGCATTGAACACCCATGACTATGCTTGGAGCCACTGTCACACTCTAGTCTGTGAAGTAAACTTAGAGGTGAGTTTCTGTTTGATTATACAGTTAAATAGGCATAAGCAACAATGCAATTGCTCAGTGACCTGTCTTTTGCTAGGAATTTAAACAATGTGTTCTCATAGGTCTTTGGGCCAATACAGGTGAAAATATACCCTAAGGAAGCACAAATTACCAAGTTGTTACACACTGTAGTTCAACCAATAAGAGGACCATATTTACATAAGAAAGGCCAATTAACATAAGAAAGGAAACACGGAGTAGCAGTACTTTTAAAAACATCAGTAATCTGGGGCATGTCAGAAATGTTGAATTATCAAAGTTTAAGGAATTCATCCAGGATTGTAAAGCAGCTCTGATATGAAAAGGATCAGAGCAGAGTCAAAATAATGTTCATGAGTATACTGGCCTGGTCTGGAGTCATGAGGTAGCTGCCCACATTAGATGTCGTCTGCTTCATTTTTGTAGTCAGTTTGAGTCAGAGGTCGCCAGCATTTGTGTAGGGCCAGACGTCAGGTGTGGCCTTTAACTGTAAGATGTATATGCACGGCTCAAGTCCCTGAAGTCTGGCTGTCATCTGGGTAGTGGGGAAGATCTGGTATGGTCTCTTTCGGGGAGACTTAAGGGCAATCTTTTTTCTTATTGATTCCGGTCGGAAGGGTGGGAAAAAACTGAAAGTATTATTCAGGAGAGTCAAAGCCAGGTATCTAGGGAAACCAGAAGAGTTTAGGATTCAGTTCCGCTTACAGGTATATAACAACACCTCAAAGACAGTTAGGAGAATCTAACTGAAACATAACTTCTCTCTCTACAATTATCTCCATTTTATTTTTAATCAAATCCCTGTCACTCATCTGTCACACATCTGTCACCCAAGGGCAGTGCTGGCCCCAAAGCACCTCCCCCATGGAAGGACCCGGCAGCAACTGCGGCTGAAGCAGAACAGGTGGCACCCACAGCATCAGGCACAACCTCACTGTGCCCTTAACGCACCTGTGGGCACTGCCCACCCAGTGCTGTCGCTTGTCACATCTTCTCCTTCTGGGGTAATGTGTTCCTTCACAGGTTTCTCTTCATCAGGTTGAAAAGAAGCAAAAATAATATTTCAGTCTATGTGCTTTGGGATTCCAACAAATGGGTTCTAGACATTCAAAATGTTAACATCCTTGAAATTCAGCTAATCCCACCACCTCATTTCCCAGAGGAGAAAACTTGGGCTGAGAGGGGTGAGCAGAGCTCTGAAAGGAGGGGTCTGCAAAGGAAGTTTATAAAAGTACCAAGTTTTATTACTATGAACACATAAATGCTTCTTGTGTACGTGGCTCCTGGACATGGCTTTATGTCAGCTCAGCAATGAGACTAGAGTTAGAGAGAAAACTTCCAAAACAATCACACAAACCTGCATTTCCACAGAGAAAGCAGAACAGAAACTACACCCACGAGCACAGGGCTCAGCCCTCCCCTCCTCTCCGTCAAGCTTTGCTCATTGGGCTCCTACCCAGGCCCCCTCACTAAAGCCCACAGTGGCTGTACCTAATCATACCAGGGAAGGTCCAGGATGACTGAGATC
Source organism: Manis pentadactyla (assembly GCF_030020395.1). Classification (NCBI taxonomy): domain Eukaryota; kingdom Metazoa; phylum Chordata; class Mammalia; order Pholidota; family Manidae; genus Manis; species Manis pentadactyla. Next base: position 48,721,980 of record NC_080030.1, read on the forward strand.
CCAGGAAGCCTCCTGTCCACCCCCAGATCAATGGGCTTCTACAGCCTCATGCTCTCTAAGTATAGCACCCTTTACATGGACCATGTAGCTGTCTGCTTCCTATCTGTCTCCCACCACCCCAAGAACATGGACCTTAGCTATTGTATCCCAGCCTGGAGGCCTAGAATTAATGAGCAGATGGATGGATAGATGGGTGGGTGGGTGAATGGATAAAGGATGATGGGTGGATGGGTAGATGGGCGGGTGGATAGATGGATGGACAGATGGATGGATGCAGCCCCAGGACAGAGATGTGACAGGTGGGGAGCTCCAGCTCCCCCGCGGCACCTTGGCCATGAAGGAGAAGGGAAGGGGCAACCGATGTTCTGCAGACTCTGCCCCTAGCACCCTGAGTGCCCTCCTCTCCCAGCACAGACCACAGCCTGCTGTTGGAAAACCAGAGACGGACATGAAACAGCAGCTTCGGGTCCCTAGCCACAAATATGCTTGGGCCATGGCAGAAGCCATGGGCCACAGGAGGCCAGTGAGGGCCGGGGGACCAGGAAAGGGAAAGGAGTCCACAAAACACGTTAACTTGGGAAAGGATGGTGTTGAGAAGTGGCCGTTCCAAGTAGGGGAGCAGTGGAAGGGAGGGCAATGGGGTGCAGGGGGCCGAAGCATGTGCTGGCAGAGCAGAAGCCAGAGGAGCCCAGCCTGTCCCGCGGGGCAGGCGAGCAGGGGCCTCCCGCTTCCTCGGCCCGCGGCCCGCGGCAGGCCCCACAGCTGGCATTTTCTCCTTCCTCCCTCAAAAATATTTCCCTTTCTCAAAATTACTACTTTCCAGCACTTTCTTTAGGGGCTTTTAATGGCTTTTGAAATATAAGCCTGGAGCTGCAAATGCTGCCTGGCCAATTTGCTGAAATGCTTCACCTCTCCAGAAATTCCTTCTAACATGACTTTCCTTCTTCCACCACAGAGTCTTTGGAGCAATGGGCCTTTTAATCAACAATTACAAGAAGTTTTAGAAATCACTTTTAAAAGGCTGTCACAGCGAGCCTCTATTTTCCCATTTTCCCTATTCCTGAGGGACTGCCTGGTGGTGGCAGGAGGCAGGCACTGGCGGGAGGTGGGTGGGAGGCAGCAGCCTTCATCCGTCACCCGGTGACAGGCGGCTGGCGCCTGGGGGCCCTCAGAGCGCACATCTGCGGCCTGGGCAGGGCTGGCCTGGTTCATCACGGGCAGGTTGTCACCTCCACCCCATTGGGTTTATCTGTCAGCCGGCCGCCTCTACTCTTGCTGACCTCCAGATGTTCCAGTTCCTGCGGGCCCGGCCTGGTCTCCCCCAAGCCCACCCACAGACGCCCACTGCCAACAGTCTTGTCCAAGCACCACCATATCTCCCTACCCCACCAGCCCAGCCTCCCCAGCTCTGCTCCACACGGCGGCCGGGGGGCTCTCCTGCAGTAGCATGATGACAGCAGTGCCCCCACCGGCTGGCACCCAGGCCTTGACTGGAGAGGTTCAGGTGTGGCTGGGGGAAGCGCTCTCCTCCCTGCCAGGTGACCAGCACTCAGAGGCGGCACAGAGGAGCCTGGTGGTAACCATTCCTCAGGTGCTCATAGCTCAGGGCTCTGAGGGGATGGCCAACTGGGGGTGGCAAATGAAGACCCGATCCCCCAGCATGGCCTCCATGCCCTTGAATATTGCCTGTTCCAGTCTACTCACCCAGCCCTGTCCACGCAGCAGCCCCACTCTCCCTGCTCAGAGCCCTAGCATCCGAACTCATTTCCCTATTCCCCATCCCTGTCACCTCATCAAAATCTAAAGCCCAGCCATCCTTCCACTCTCAGCTTAACATCCCCTTCACAAGGAAGCCCCCCTGCCCCACGGGCCAGGGCAGCACTGGATTGTCTGAACACCCTGAGCTGCCCTCTGGAGCATGTGTCCCACCACCACTGAGTAACATACTCATCCACGGGTGATGCCTTTGTTTTCTTGACTATCTGACTTCCCTGCTGGTCTTTAAGCTCTGTGCAGGTCAGAGCTAGGCTTGTTTTCTTTGTGGTTAATCCCAGGGCATTTCACACAGTAGGGTCTCCATCCATACTGACTGAATAAATGCATACTTCTGCAATCCCTAAGTAGGAGGTTGTCAGAAGCCAAGAAATCAAGAAAGGAAAGACGAGGGAAGAGCATCTGGATCCCTCCTGGATGGCAGATACTCCAGCATCAAACCCACACAGCTCAGAAGTCTCGTTTACTCTCAAACACAGTATCTATGGAAAGCCCAAATATGGCATTTAAAGGTAAGTTCATGGCAAATGCAATATAACTGAGGGAGCGAGAGGCTGTGTAATTCCCCAGGGAGGAGTCTAGCTGCTCTGCCGCACCCACCCGGTACACCTGCTGGACGCTGTCAGCCTGCCCAGAGCTGGCGAAGGGCTCAGCTGGACTCCCAGGTACATAGGAAGTGATGCTGAGCAAGCCGAGGGCTCCCATGCGGCAGTTCTTCCCTGCTGTCACCATCGCCCCAGCCCAGGCCTCTTCTGGTTCTCTTTAGTTCTCAAATAGGTTGCTCTCCCTGAGACTTTTATTCCTTTGGGGAACCATCCCTCCCGCTCTCCTGCAGAGACCAGCTCTGCAATCCAGATGAACCCAGGGGTGGGTGGGAGATGCAAGAAACAGAAAAACACAGAGACATACAAGAAAGATACAGAGATCAAAGTTGGGATCAAGGCCACCTGATAGCGGACCACCGGCGCAGAGGTATTTCACAGTACAGCTCATACACAGGCTCACTTCCGCGAGCCGCCCACAATGATCTCACTCCCAGGCTGACCTCACATTCTGTGTTCTCATTTCCAGATCTGGTGTTCTCAATTCTGCCTTTCCACATCTACCCCTTCTTTCTTTAATAGAAACCTCAAGTGTGGATAAATACAATAAAGATTATAGCCAGCAGAAGGTCTCCCAACACAGCCCTTCCCTTCAGCTGCCTTTTCCCAGTGGTTCAAGATAGAAGCAGGAAACAAATCTTTGTGCAATGAGGGGGCAGCTACTATTGGTCAGGTCTCTGTTCACTACCTGGGTCCTGATCTGAGCTGGGCATGGGCAGCGAAGCAGCCATGGGGACAGGAGACCTCTTTCAGACGTGGTGAGGGGTCAAGCCTCTGCAAGGTTGGGGGTCTGAGGGTCTGTGCCCCTTTGTGACTGTGCCTGTCTTAGGTTGTTCCTCCCTTGAGGAATCTTACCCATCTCTGGCTAACCAGCCATCCTCCGGGGCCAGCAGGGTGATGTGAGGCATGCAAAGGAGAGGGGAATAGAGTCCCCCAAGAGGTTCAGTTCTCTGTCTCGTTGGTTGTCTATGCCTCCATGGCCTCCACGCTCAGCACCTGTCTTGGGATACCCTTGCCTGCTGGTGGGGCCCCAGCTCTGGTCACATCTTGGGGAATCCAGGTTTCATATACAAGGAGGGCCCAGCTCACAGCACTGGACAAGAGAGACAGATGGCATGGCACCTGCCTCTTGACACAGGGCAACTCCATGTACAGGGCATATACAAGACACCCTTTGTCGGCAATGGAAGATGCCCTTCCTGGAACAACAGGGTAGGGAGATTCTAGAAAGGGCTGTGTTTAGGAAGGAAGAAGAAAGGTGACAAAACCAGCAAACAGAAAGAAAGGTGAGCAGATTGGAAAGACCTCAGGGCAAAGCTGTGCTCTCTCTCCCTTCTTTCTTTAAATGAAGCCATAAGTGATGCAGGTTCCATCGGTCTGTGTGGATTCTCTTCATGAGGGCTCACCAGCTGACTAATAATAAACAGAAAAAAATGATTATCACAAACACCAAAGCAAGCAGATACCAGAGAGTCTGTTTCAGTATATTGAATGGGTTAAAGCCCTTAAGATGTTCCAGGACTTGTTCCGCCAGCTCTTGGGGATCTATTATATCCAATCAGGCATTCTGGATGTCTAGTATTTTTTGATGCAAGTTATGTAGGTGGAGACTAAAGTTTGTATGTTGCCATAGTCCTAGGAGATGGCTGCGAATTTTGTTCCATTCCTATTGGGAACTGTCATAAGGTGCACTGGCAACACAGATGCTTTTAAATGCAGCATGGCATCGGAGCTGTAACTGCCATTGGAGGGTTTCCACCTCATCACCCATGGCTATCACTGTACTTTTCAGGGCAGCAAGTTGGTGCTCTATCTTTACATCAATGGACTCTTGAGTTTTTAGAGCTTGAGAGGTGTTACGGGCCAACTGATTGACTGAGGTTCTGCCAGTAGCTTCTAGGTTTCCTTTGAGCATCTCCTACTTCAGTGCTATAGGCAGATGAGATCATCTTTGCAGCTTCCCATGCAGTTACAACATTTTCAGATTTCCCAAATATAGCATCTGACCTTTTCTTCCCCCAACCCCTCCTCCAACAGCTGTGTGAGCCCCTAGATCCCTATAGTCAATCCTCTTCTGCTCATGGTGCCTAACATGGCTCCCGTCTCCTTTCCCCAAAAGGACTTTGCCTTCATCCTGGAGCCAGGGCAGCAAGACCCAGGCCAGGCCTCCCCACAGAGGGAGAGGTGGGGGCTGGCCTGGCACTGGTGAGAAGAGCCCTCCCTCTAACGCCTTGTGTGGCCACACTGTCCTCAGGACCTGTGGGACACTGGGCCACCGATCTCATGCAGTGCCTACCACACCATGGTGAGTCAGCACAGCCGAGGACGGCGTGGCCATGGAAAACATGGATCCCGCCAAAGATAAGGGAACTTACGCTGGGGGGTGCACCATGGTTGAAAACATGCACAAACTGTAAAACTGTATTTCTGACCCCCAAACACTGAAAGGGCAAGATGGAACAATCCATAACAGGAATAATAGAGTCCAACTTCTAATTAACTGACTGTCTACATGATCCAGAAAGGTGTACAGGGGAGTCATTCATGCTGGCAGTAATCACACAGTTACCTGTGTGGAGCCCTCCCTGGCTGGGACTTCCCAACTCTCCTTGCCTCTCAGCACTGCCCCTTCTGTGCCCTTGTCATGCCACTCAAGAGCCGTTCTTCTAATGCCACCCCAATACCACTGCCTCTTTAGTTTCTTAAGTGCCCTGTTTGTGCCTTCTTGAATCCCACCTTTGACCCCCTCAGTCTTCAAACTCAGTACTCCTTTATCCAACTCCCCATGTACCCCCATTTTTCAGTTCCTTTCCCATCACGTTTAAGAATGTGTCGGAGCCAGGCCCCCAGGGAGAGAAAGAAGGAGAGCTTGGTGTTCCTGCCAAACATCCACTGAACAAGGAGCCAGCCTGCGTGCCATTATGCAGAAAGAGCCTCTGCCTCCAGGCACCCTTTGAGGTCTCCCAGCTCAGCACATGCCCCATAAAGAAGGTGTGCACGATGCTTCAGCCAGAGGGGAACAGAAGAGCAAAACGGACAAACCAACCTGCCCCATGCACACTTGGAAAAACACGGGCAGCATTTTCACTGCTGCATCAGGGTGATGAGATTAGAGTTACTGTTTTAGGATTCCCAGTTCATATTAGTTTTTTTTTTAACAAAAATAAAATAAAATATAATGAGATCATTAGGTCTCTTAGATCTTCTTTCAGCGGGTGCAGAAATTAACCCAGGCAGCACCATGAGAGAAGTGTTGTCCCGTCCCCTCCTCCCCTGAGCAGCTGTCCCACTTCTGGAATGGCCTGTGTCCTACTCGCCACTCATTTCTCCCAACAGACCTGACACACCCATGGTGCTGTGATTTTAGCACTGTTTTGAGTTCTTTAAGAAACATTCAGGCATGTGGAGACTAGGGCACAGTCTCACCCTCAGCCCTTAGTTTCCTATCAGACTAAGTTGTTAGTTCAAGGTCACTGCTCTCTATCTCAAATTTATGAGACAGAATGTTTGAACCGAGTTAACACTGCAGTCAGGACTAGAGCCCAGGCTCCCCATCCCCATGTAAGAAGGTCCTTTTCAGTTCATAACCCCATATATACAACCTAATGGAATTTACTAGAATCTCCCCAGCCAATAATGCTAAAATCTCTTTTATCTTCTGTTCTAAAAACCTGTCAAACTCATCATCTCTGCCCCACAAAACAAATTTATTTTTTGAGTCATATAGGAAAAAATTGAAGGTGAAATGCTGTTGAGGGTAGAGGCTTTTGTATTGGTGTCAGGCGTCTGTGAAATCTAATGGAGCCATTCTTTGACAACATTATCTGTGTTTGGCTAATTTGGTGGAGCAGACAATGTCCTCTTTTGAGCAGGAAGACTAGAATGCACAGTCTTAAAAAAGCAGAGAGTTGGCCCATCGTGGGTAATTTGCTTCCACTATTCATTCTGCAGATAGGCACTCCATTACAGAGATGTTTTAGGTAAATTTCCATTCATTCTTTTATCACCTCCACACATCCATTTTATCACATTCATTTTACCAATGAAATAGTCATTTTTAAAATAGTTTGAAGCAAAGATGCATGTCAGCAAACAAAAGGGCAGACTTCTTTATCACAGTGTATTTTTTCCTGGTTGTTGTTTCTTTCACCCTCCAGAAAGCTCTGTGACTAATTCATTCCTCTGGCCCCCTCTTACCAACTATTTTCCTATTCATGCAGCCCAGAGTGGCTCTCTGATGAGCAGCAGCCAGAGGAAACCTGAGCGCTATATTCAGGGTCCTGGGCCCAGGCCCTGGTCCTATCCCCTGCATTATTATACTGGAGCTACTCTCTACAAACCTTTCCCCTATGCCAGCTGGCTCAATGTTATGCTTTGTCTCTAGAGGGTTCTGGGGGACACTGAGTCAATAGTGGCAAGAAGACACTTTCCTTTTTGAGCCCTTTTCTCCTTTCTTTTCATTAAGCTGGAGAGCCAGAGAACTGGTGTGTGGCAGGCCTGCTGGTGCTCACTTTAGAAATCCCCGTCAGTGGTCTGCTCTGATGTAAGTGTCAGAATGCTATGGAACCCTGTCTCACTTACATCACAATGGCCCTACTGCTGTACTTAAGCACCAGCCAAGCCAGTGTGTGAGTGAGGAGAGAGCCTCTTCAGTTGTTGGTTTTTCTTGAATATACTGATCTGCTTCTTGGCTGTCATCACTTGAACCTCTGGCAGCAGAGTTACGGGGAGGAAGGCACCTGATTTTAAGTCATTCTCTGAAGTGCTGAGCCATGAAGCACAAATGAAAAAAGAAACATCTTGAAACCACACATTCCCCCAAAGTTGCCAGGATGTCAGGTGTGTGTCAGTGATATTCTCTGAGCATTGGGGATCTAGAAACTGTCTTATACAAAAAAAAGGAATGAGGATTCCTACCTATGGGAGAGAACGGGCAGGAAGGCGGGAGGGAGGAAAAGGTGTGGGTGCGCCGGTGTTTCTAAGAGATCAGATAATCTGGGGTAAAGAGAAGGTTCCTATGACTAGGTCCTTGTCTCTGTGGCATAGGACCTGTGTTCCCTACATCATGCCGCTCTGGGTTACTGTATCACAGATGTAGTGATTGATTAGTATAATTTTTCTTATATAATGTATTTCCCTTTATTTCATTTTTTACAATGTTACAAGTTTTCCAACAATACTTTTTCCAGTTAATGATGAAAGTGTGGCTTGAAGAGGTAAATGAAAAATTAGGAAAAAAGTTTGAGTGCCTAAAATTGGAGGTGCAGGAATGAGAGTGTAAAGTCATACAGAAAATGAATTGATTTCTTAGATTGTCTCAGACATTCAGACCTTTCTTTCATTGTCTTAGTGCATAGACATGTAAATGTGAGGCTCCTTAATGAAAGAGAAAAACCAGCAGGACACACACACACACACACACAAATACCATTTAAGCAGGATAGTTGAATTAAGAAAGTTTGGCTCTTTCTGGAAAAATGGAAAACTGAAATTGTTGTGCTGACTGTGAGGTAACTCTGTGTCTTCCCTTGGCGTATACAGCATAAAAAAGCAAAGGGAAGACACAGAGTAGTTTCTAATGTAATGGCTTCTTAATATGTACCAGGTCCAATTATTTGCTTCTCAAAACTCAACTCAAGATTCATTAGTTGGAGTAGATTAGGCCTGAGTAACTAATACATGAAGGAACCTATCTATTTCTTATGTAACAATCAGTGTATGTGAAGGAATAGGGCAAGCCTCCCTGCTGATAAAAACTTTTTATCATTAACACTCAGCTTTCAAATAGACCCCAGGTTATCAACATCCCAGTTAGCTAGAAAAGGGAAGAACACGGCGGGGCACAGAGGAGGACTTCATGCCTATGCCTGGTTGGGGCACGTGTCCTTGCCACTCATTTCCCACTGCAGAAAACTTAGTCACATGGTCAGAACTACTGTAGTTCCCAGAGGAAGGGCGTTCCAGGCCCAAGGCTGAGGCCCCCTCTGGAACCGGTGAAAACAAGACAAGTCCAGGAAGAGGGCAGGTTGGGAGAAAGGCTTTTCTTCCTTGCAGTCACTGGCAGCTCATGCTCCCCAGCCTGGCACACACTCCACTGCCCCGACGAGACGGGGCTGAGGAGGAGCCACGCGGGGAGACGGGGTAACACGATGGCCCAGGCTCAGAACTGAGTCCCTTCCCTCAGCAGGGGCCATAAATGACCCCTTGCCCAAGAACTGCCTGGGGTGTCTGTTTCCAATCCCTGGGCAGAAATGTATCATGTGGGTGTGTCTGCCTCCTTTGAAAGAGGTTTTCGAAAGATCTGAATAGGGAGGCTAAGAGTCTTGGAGAAATACAGAAATACACTCCCAGAAGAGGAGGCTGGGGCAACTGGGTAAAGTCTTCATTAGAGCATCTCCAGCACCATGGCTGCTGCCCAAGAATTCCCTGCGAAAATGCTGTATCTCTACACCTCTCTATATTTATATTGACATCCCTATCTTTCCATACATCAATATAGATACCAATCTAGATAGGCAGGCAGGCAGGCAGACATGCGGAAGTCTTTTAAAACTTGTACCCCATGTCCTCTAATTATATAATTTCTCATGAGGAAAAAGGAGCTAGTATTCAATTTTAGTCACTAGTTTTGTGATATTCTGTGTACATCTTTAGAGATATCACATACAAGATACCCAGTATCACTGACATCTACACACAATTTTCATAATTGCTGTTCCCTTGTATTTTGGAGCAAGTGAAGTTTCAAATGCTTGATTTCATGGGGGGCGGGTTTCAATGCTAACATGATTGTCCACTCAACATGTCTTTTTTGAATGGATACAGATCCCAGAAAATGCTACATTGATTTTTTTGTATTCATTCCTCAGAATTCGAGAAGACTCAATGGGATTCTCCTGAGCCTGAGGCACGTGTGGTGGTCCCCGACCGCAGTCAGACACCGGGAGAAGAGTCCTCTGTCTCGGAGTATTTCTCCTGCATGTTGTCTCCAGGAACGCTTCAAGCTGCTGCTGAGGATGGTAAGGGAGATCACAAAGGCTGGACAGGATGAATAGCTGGCATGGCTCAGCCCAATCCCTACTTACTTCACTTTCCCTTCAAAAACAGGAAAGGGCTTCAGGGCAGAGGAACTAAAGACTGAAGCCTCTGCAGAGGGACAAATTGGGGGTGTGCTTTCAAGGATAGGACAGTTCCCCATGTGAACACTGGGATAGCTGTGAGTGAGACAGTGGGCTGTGCTGATAACAGTGTGGGAATTCAATTACAACCTCTTCCCTCAGATCAGCACAAACTCACTCACACACACACTATATTCCTTCATACCAGATATAGCCCCATTATCCTTTCCTGTCACTTTTTCTCTCATAGGTGCATGCCTTCATTCCAGATGCATCTTTGCCATTCTCTACGAGCGTTACGCAGATACACACTTTCACCTTCTCTCCTCACAATCATTCTCAGACTCCGCTGTCTACACACTAACCCATAAATAAAGTACACTCTTTCACACAGGTAACTTGTTTTACCTCCCTCATTAGAGCTAGCTACATATCTCTGTTCCTTTACAAAGACACACTTTGTGAAATCCAGTCACTCCTGATCTATAGATGGAACAACCAATATTACCACATATTTAAAAATTTCGAAGGAAAACGGTATTATGCTATCCACATAAATGGAGGCTATCTGGGATCACTGAAGACATTACACAGCAGACTCTTATTGTTTATTTAATGGATGGATAAATACACAAACACCAAGCATGGACCACATCTATCATTTTTATTAATTTTCCACTAAAGCAGCTCTACAGCATGGACACAGGACAGTGGCTCCAACCCAAGGCCAGAAAGCAATGGAAAAGCTTCCTGGTGCTGGTAAGAAGGGACCACTGAATGGGATGCAATAGACAGTGGGGACCTAGGCAGAGCCCAGAGATGAGCTGAGTGATTCTGCTCATCAGTCAGCACAAGGATGCCCAGTACAGATAGAAACTCAAAATGCTTCTCCATCTTCACTAATATAATCCCCAGCAGAAGTAGTAAATTCCAAGGGAAAATACTTCAAAGGATTGGAGCGAGCCCAAGGAGACAAGTGGAGGGCAGTGAGTTATTTGAGGAAATGGTGGAAGAGGGCCTAAGGGGATGAGTTGTATCAGAGGAATATGGAAGAACATGTCAGTATGAGCTGGGCAAGGACAGTTTATATTACCAGGAAGGTGTATCAGCACTAATAGCCTAAAACAGGCCCAATATGGTAAGATCCTCAGGTCCTGACCTGAGTATAGACATACCTGGTCCAAGACCCCAGCACAGCAGTATCTTTTCATAGCCGATGTTCGCAAGTTCAACCCTATACAGACCCATCTGCACCCTGCTATCCTCATCTTTCAGTTTCTTGTCATCTTCCACATGCATCTGAGTTCTCTACTCTGTTTTTGCCCCAACCATACAAAAGTGCTGCATTAGTTGTTCCTGTCTTTTAATGTTATGTGAACACAAGTGCACAGTATGTGCTTTGCGTCAACTTCTTTCCATTCTCTGTACTTGTGTTTGTAATCATCATCCATGTTACATGGGACTGTAGTTCCTTCATTCTTGGCATATAAATAGTGTCTTTATTGATTACACTTTTACGAGCATTGGGGTTACTTTCAATCTGGGGCTACTCTAAAAGGTGATATTCTGAAAATTCTATTACATGTATTTTGCTATATGGACAAATTTCTAATTGGTGAATGAATGCCTCAGAGTTAGAGGGCTAGGCTTTAGTGTTCATATTCTACTCAACCCCTTAGAGCTCAATCTTTCAAGATTTTACTTTGTAATGCAATCAATTACATGCTGCTCTACATTTATTCTTGCATTCCCTGTCCTGTGCCCTCATTTACTTTGGATCTTCAAACAGTTCTATATTGAAAACTCATATATTCTTTCTCTTACAGCCATTGATTTTTCATATCCTTCTGTGCTTTCAGTTACCTTAGATTTCACAAATACATTAATTACACTAGTCTCAAAGAGAATACTCCCAATAATCCTGTTGTACAACTAAGCCACCTAACATGTGAAACACGCACACAAATGCATAATCGTAGGACACGCATCTGCACACATAGATACATGCTGACCTAAAACAGACACAAAGCACACATACCATTCTTACACACACAGAACTCACCCCATATTCAAATGTGCAAACACCAGATCAGTCACACATTAAATAATTTATCCACACAAAGCACATGACATTCCTCACACCATTCTGCCACAATGTGTGCATGATATACACACCTGACACATTCGTTAGAGATGAAGGTCATCTTTATTCACTGAGGAAAAGTGAGCTTGGTAAGCAAAACAAAGAAACTGACTAATAATAAATAGTTAAATTCTGCAAAGATAAAAATTCACCAATTGTTTCATCTGAGATTATACATCTAAGAAGGGGAATGCAAAGAGCACACCCACAAAAAAAATGGTGGAGGAAAGCCAATGTTACCAAAAATCTTAAGCAAGGTGAGTGAGTGAGTGTGAGAAGCCTGGACTACAGGGTCCAGAGAGTAACCCAGAAAGCTGAAATAGGCCAATTCTCTGTCCAAGCCAAAGATAACTGTTTAGGACAAAATCAGTATTTCCGTGAGGGAAAGTGGGGAGAGTACATTAGGGAGAAGAGTGTAGGAGGGAACAGAATGGAACCAGCCACCTCCATTACAAGCTCCATTTTCCAGGAGTCTCAAAGCTCCACACATGGGGTGCACTGCCTGGGTACTCTGGAAGACAAAGCTGTGGGTCCTGAGGGAAATGACGGACCCTCTGAATCAGAATGCTAGGCCTCTGGCTCCTCTCTTGACTCACCCTCTTGTGCTGCTAAGTAGAGAGGAAGAGCTGCTAAAGTCGAGGCAGATCAGGGCAGTGGGAGTCTGCACAGACCTGTAGACAGTCTCTGTAGCTCAGTGTCTCTGCTCAGCCAGAGAGAAAGGTCTACTTTGGGCCCAGTTGCAGTCTCCTCCTCTCCAATTTCAGAGCCTAGGGCTCTGTTTCCATTCCATAAACAGGAACTCATTTCAAATACTTCCTTAATTTAATCATATCTGCAGAGTCCCATTGGCCTCCTAAGGTTAACATTCATAGGTTCTGGGGAATAGGATATGGCATCTTTCAATGGTGGGGGACCTTACCCAGATTATGACAACTAAAACAAAATGTGTTAAACCCAATGACATATGTAGTCAGGTAAACAAATATTAAAGTATTTTATCTAATCGGTACTCTGTGGCAGCACACGTCCAAGACACAGGGCAAGAATGTCTGTAGAGACAACATGTGCATTTTATACCCTCCTAGCCATTAACACTTGGGCAAAAATCAGAAACTGTTGAATACTTGTATTTTGGAGCTCTGGCCAGAAAAGAGACTGCAGTCTCCACGCATGTATGACACAGAGCGAGCAATCAAAATGTATGGAATCGATGAAAGAGTGGTTGTACCTGGAGAGCGGATTCAAGATGGTGGTGTGAGAGGGTGTATATCAGTTTCCCGGTTGACTGGAGATAGAAGCTGATACAAACCCCTGTCCAGATGTGAGAGAACACATAAAGATAACAAACTTTCCTTCTGCTCTCGGAGATATGCAGTGCATGTACATTAAGGCATAACCTTGAGATTCAAGGGAAATCTCAACAAGGACAAGTGCCCAAAAGTGCAACGCATCAAATGAGGCCATGTTTGAAAAAGTAGGGAAACTGAAAAAATGACAGAGAAACGGGCAGACTAACTTGGCCTGAACCTGGGAAGATGTGCTCCCCTGGTCACCACGTCACAAATCTTTCACAACCAGCTGGAAGGGAGCCAGAAAGGTCCAGAACAAAGCACCCACACAGGAACCCATAGATTCCTCCTTTGTCTTACAGAGTAGAACAAAGCTCTTCTGTACAAAGAGGGGGTGCTGATACAACCCCCTGTCCAGACGTGATGTATGTGTCCTCTCGTGCATGAAGAGTGGCTACAGATTTGAAAGTGGCCCCTCAGTTCTTTGCCTCCAGCCACCTCCTGTCCTCATAAGCACACAGGTGTGACACTCCATCACACCCACAGCTACTCACACTCACTCACGCACACACTCCTAAGCTGATATTCACATGTGTTAAACCATCACACCCTCACTTTTCTGCACACACATTCCTTTAATTTGCTTTCTCTGACATCATTCCTTCAGTACCATGTTCTCTGACCCCGCAGATAATCCCACTCTTGTAGCACTCTGTATTTCACACCAATAGGGCATGAAACCATCACAATTGTATAACAACATCTAAAACTCCTCTTTGTTCCCAGGCTCTTTTCCTATCCCCACACCACCAAATTTTCCCAACCCCACACCACCATCAGACACTCTCTGGCCACCTAAAAGACAAAGTGGATGCAATTTTGAGAAGTAAACATTGGGTTGCAGTTTTTAAACAGAGGAAGGGTTATTTCATCAGGAATAAGAATTTACCTATTTATTTACTGAAGTTTGTGAATTTGAAGGCATAGTCTTTTTATTGAAAATGTAGAGGAAGAGGAAGAAACCTGTCTGGGGATTTTCAGGATATATTTAAATCCACAGTATTTAGAGCTCATTTAAGAAATATATGTATTTTACTGGGAAAAGAGAGCAAGCTAGAAGTAATCTGTAAACTGAAAAGGTGTAAAATTCAAGATAGGCGATGAGCATGGTAAGTACAGATGAATTACTGAGTCCGAGCCCTGTGTGGGCAGGGGACATGGAGAAGGGTGGCATACTGAGTAGGCTGCTGACAGCTGTGCCACTTAAGGGTACGTAAACTCTGGAAAGCAGGGCAGGGGCCAGCGTTGGGAGCGGTAGTCTGGAGCCAACTGTGGAGGTCCTCCTGGAGTCTCCTACTCCAGCTCAGAACTCAGCAGATCCCCCCAAGCCCTGGCCCTGCACAGCTCTGGCAACAGAGGCCCCCATCAGGTTCCCCAGAGGAGACACCTTATGAGAGGAGCCCAGGGACAGGAGGTGGGTGTGAGGGCTCTCCTGTCCATTCCAACTCTCCCCGGGGGCAGGAGATGGGCACTTGTGTTTGATGGTCCCCAGCTGACAGACGTTAGCACTGAACCCATGTATATATACTCCAAACATATTCTTCCAGTAAGCAGAGTAATATCATCAAATAGTACAGGCAACTTACTATGTACTAGGTGAGAATTTGAGCCTCTGATATACTGCAGTATACATCTTTAGAAATATCACATACAAGATGCCCAATATCACTGACATCTACTACACACAATTTTCATAAATGTTTCCTTATATTTTAGAGCAAGTGAAGTTTCAAATGCTTAATTTCATGGGGGTGGTGGTGCAGGTTTCAAAGCCTAATCTGATTATCAATTTAACATGTCTTTTTGAATGGATATAGATCCCAGAAAATGCCACATCTGTTTTTTGTATTCCATTCCTCAGAATTCGAGAATTCTCAAGAGGATTCTCCTCAGCTGGAGGCACATGTGGTGGTCCCAGACCACAGTCAGACACCAGGAGAAGAGTCCTCGGCCTCCGAGTATTTCTCCTGCATGTTGTCTCCAGGAACGCTTCAAGCTGCTGCTGAGGATGGTAAGGGAGATCACAAAGGCTGGACAGGATGAATAGCTGGCGTGGCTCAGCCCAATCCCTACTTACTTCACTTTCCCTTCAAAAACAGGAAAGGGCTTCAGGGCAGAGGAACTAAAGACTGAAGCCTCTGCAGAGGGACAAATTGGGGGTGTGCTTTCAAGGATAGGACAGTTCCCCATGTGAACACTGGGACAGCTGTGAGATAGTGGACTGTGCTGGTTACAGTGTGGCAATTCAATTACCTCTTCCCTCAGATCAGCACAAACTCATACACACACACACACACACACACACACACACACACACACACACTCACACCCTATATTCCTTCATACCAGATATAGCCCCACTATTCCTTCTTTTCACTTTTTCTCTCATATACACATCCCTTCATTTCAGATGCGTCCTTCCCATTCTCTAGGTGTGTTACACAGATACACCCTTCCAGCTTCCCTCCTCACACAATCATTCTCAGACTGCTGTCTACACACTAACCCGTAAATAATGTACACCCTTTCACACAGGTAACTGGTTCTAGCTCCCCCATTAGAGCCAGCCTAAGCACTCAAAAACTCATAGGCCTTGAAATGAATGCACTTTCATATACAGGCTTTCTATTCCACATACCACTTTACCCACAAAACCTTCAGCCCAAAGCCTTCAGCCCCTCAGAGAGCTGCACTTCTGGGAAGCTCAAGCACACTTCCTCCAACACGCTCCGTCTTTAACTGTTTCACAATAAGAACATGTACCACCCCTGTTCACGTGTATTGTCGCACAACACACACTTGTACACTGTCATTCACCACCCCCTTACCAAAGTCAGAAACTCTCACTGGGCATGTCCCAGAACACACAGACCTCCACACCTTCAATCCCACATAATCACACCACACACACACCTCAGATAAAATGTATGTCTCACGGCATTCTGTGATTTCACATATGTATGTACTTCCAGGCCATGTGCCCACATAGGAATATTCTCATGACCATCTCATCTCCTACAGACTTCACACACTTAGTCTAGTTTTCTCATATCTGAAATTTCCTTTCCCAGGAGGAGGAGGAGGAATCCCTCAGTGGTATCAGGATATTCTTCTTACTGAGCCTCTTGAGGTGACTCTACCAGAGGTCTTGGAGGAACAGGAAGCTACCTCCGTCTCTACCAAATACTCCTTTCCACCATACCTGGGAACGGCACGCGTCAAGATTGACTATAGGCGTGTGCAGATGAAAAGAGGTGTGGCTCTGTCATGGGATGAGGTTGAAGTCTTGGAGCCTGCCTCAAAGAAGACCAAAAGAGAATCTGCTTTTTTTGAAGAGGCTGAAAAAAAGGGTGAAGAGGTCTCAGACATATGGAGCCGCTTGTCTACACAGGAACTCGTAGACATCACCGACTATAGCGAAGCCTCAGAGGAGAGGGAGCAGGTTGTCAGTGCCAGGGAGCCTCCAGCCCAGGATCGGGAGCAGCTTGGCAGTGCGGTGGGGCCTCCAGCCCAGGAGGAGTGCCCCAGGGCCAAGATGCCTGAGTGGCTGGTGGCCCTGGACAGCGGCTTCAGGTGCCTGGGCTGCTGCCGGGTTTTTCACAGCTTGGAGGTCCTGCAGGACCACATGGACAATGCGGTCCGTGAGGGCTTCAGCTGCCGGGTTTTCCATCGCATCTTGGCTTGGCTGAATAACAAGAATAAGAAAGAAGAGGATGAGGAGGAGGAGAATTGATGCACGATCACTTAGATGGTAGACCAAAGAACACTTCGGCAGGAAGACATCCTCCTGCAAGTACATAGACTTTTTCAGGCCCTAGGAAAGTGGAAGTGAAGTAGTCCAGACTCTACTGAGGGCCTTCATCTCTTAGCAGCCATGATACCCACTTTGTTTAAATGTGTCCACCACCTTCCCTACATACATATTTGTGTTCTGCTTTGGTATCATATCCAGAAAACAATTGCCAAGATCATTGTAAAGCTTTCATCTTGTTTTCTTGCAGAAGTCTTACAGTTTGAAGTCTTACATTTAAGTCTTTAATCCAATTTGGGTTGACTTTGTATGTGGTGTTAAGGGTCCAATGTAGGAAATACATAATATAGAAGATATAAAAACTTTTTTTTATATAAAAAAGTTTTTAAAAAGTGAATGAGTTTTCCCCACAGGAATACAAAGAATTATTAGAGAATACTATGAAAACCTATATGCTAACAAGCTGGAAAACCTAGGAGAAATGAACAACTTCCTAGAAAAATACAACCTTCCAAGACTGACCCAGAAAGAAACAGAAAATCTAAACAGACCAATTACCAGCAACAAAATTGAAGTGGTAATCAGCAACTACCCAAGAACAAAACCCCCGGGCCAGATGGATTTACTTTGGAATTTTATCAGACATACAGAGCAGACATTAATACCCATTCTCCTTAAGGTTTTCCAAAAAATAGAAGAGGAGGGAATACTCCCAAACTCATTCTATGAAGCCAACATCACCCTAATACAAAACCAGGCAAAGACCCCACCAAAAAAGAAAACTACAGACCAATACCCCTGATGAACGTAGATGCAAAAATACTCAACAAAATATTAGCAAACTGAATTCAAAAATACATCAAAAGGATCATACACCATAACCAAGCGGGATTCATCCCAGGGATGCAAGGATGGTACAACATTTGAAAATCCATCAACATCATCCACCATATCAACAAAAAGAAGGACAAAAAACACACGATCATCTCCATAGATGCTGAAAAAGCATTCAACAAAATTCAACATCCATTCATGATAAAAACTCTCAACAAAATGGGCATAGAGGGCAAGTACCTCAACATAATAAAGGCCATATATGATAAACCCACAGCTAACATCATACTGAACAGTGAAAGGCTGAAAGCTTTTCCTCTGAGATTGGGAACAAGACAGGGATGCCCACTCTCTCCACTGTTATTCAACATAGTACAGGAGGTCCTAGCCATGGCAGTTAGACAAAACAAAGAAATACCAGGAATCCAGACTGGTAAAGAAGAAGTCAAACTGTCACTATTTGCAGATGACATGGTATTGTACATAAAAAACCTTAAAGACTCCACTGCAAAACTACTAGAACTAATATAGGAATTCAGCAAAGTTGCAGGATACAAAATTAACACACAGAAACCTGTGGCTTTCCTATACTCCAACAATGAACTAATAGAAAGAGAAATCAGGAAAACAATTTCATACACAATAGCATCAAAAAGAATAAAATACCTAGGAATAAATCTAACCAAGGAAGTGAAAGACCTATATCCTGAAAACTATAAGACACTCTTAAGAGAAATTAAAGAGGACACTAACAAATGGAAACTCATCCCATGCTCTTGGCTAGGAAGAATTAATATCGTCAAAATGGCCATCCTGCCCAAAGCAATATACAGATTCGATGCAATCCCTATCAAACTACCAACATCATTCTTCAATGAACTGGAACAAATAGTTCAAAAATTCATATGGAACCACCAAAGACCCCGAATAGCCAAAGCAATTCTGAGAAGGAAGAATAAAGTGGGGGGATCTCGCTCCCCAACTTCAAGCTCTACTATAAAGCCACAGTAATCAAGACAATTTGGTATTGGCACAAGAACAGAGCCACAGACCAGTGGAACAGAATAGAGACTCCCAACATTATCCCAAACATATATGGCCAATTAATATATGATAAAGGAGCCATGGACATGCAATGGGGAAATGACAGTCTCTTCAACAGATGGTGCTGGCAAAACTGGACGGCTACATGTAAGAGAATTAAACTGTATCACTGTCTAACCCCATACACGAAAGTAAATTCGAAATGAATCAAAGACCTGAATGTAAGTCATGAAACCATAAAACTCTTAGATAAAAACATAGGCAAAAATCTCATGGACATAAACATGAGCAACTTCTTCATGAACATATCTCCCCGGGCAAGGGAAACAAAAGCAAAAATGAACAAGTGGGACTATATCAAGCTAAAAAGCTTCTGTACAGCAAAGGACACCATCAATAGAACAAAAAGGTATCCTACAGTATGGGAGAATATATTCATAAATGACAGATCCGATAAAGGGCTGACGTCAAAAATATATAAAGAGCTCATACACTTCAACAAACAAAAAGCAAATAATCCAATTAAAAAATGGGCAGAGGAGCTGAATAGACAGTTCTCTGAAGAAGAAATTCAGATGGCCAACAGACACATGAAAAGATGCTCCACATCGGTTATCATCAGAGAAATGCAAATTAAAACCACAATGAGATAACACCTCACACCAGTAAGGATCGCCATCATCGAAAAGACAATCAACAACAAATGCTGGAGAGGGTGTGGAGAAAGGGGAACCCTCCTACACTGCTGGTGGGAATGTAAATTAGTTCAACCATTGTGGAAAGCAGTATGGAGGGTCCTCAAAATGCTCAAAATAGAAATACCATTTGACCCAGGAATTCTACTTCTAGGAATTTACCCTAAGAATGAAGCACTCCAGTTTGAAAAAGACAGATGCACCCCTATGTTTATCAGTGCACTATTTACAATAGCCAAGACATGGAAGCAACCTAAATGTCCATCAGTAGATGAATGGATAAAGAATACGTGGTACACATACACAATGGAATATTACTCAGCCATAAGAAGAAAACAAATCCTACCATTCAAAACAACATGGATGGAGCTAGAGGGTATTATGCTCAGTGAAATAAGCCAGGCAGAGAGACAAGTACCAAATGATTTCACTCATATGTGGAGTATAAGAACAAAGGAAAACTGAAGGAACAAAATAGCAGCAGAATCACAGAACCCAAGAATGGATTAATAGTTACCAAAGGGAAAGGGACTGGGGAGGATGGGTGGGAAGGGAGGGATAAGGGCAGGGAAAAAGAAAGAGGGCATTACGATTAGCATGTATAGTGCGTGGGGGGCACGGGGAGGGCTGTGCAGCACAGAGAAGACAAGTAGTGATTTTACAGCATCTTACTACACTGATGAACAGTGACTGTGAAGGGGTATGTGGGGGGGACTTGGTGAAGGGGAGAGCCTAGTAAACATAATGTTCTTCATGTAACTGTAGATTAATGATACAAAAAAATAAAAAGTGAATGGGTTTTCTTGAAAGAATATTGGCAAATCTTTAGCTAGACTAAGAAAACAGAACACTCAAATAAATAAAATCAGAAATGAAGAGGAGGCATTCTAACTGCTGCTAGAGAAATAAATGGATTATAAGAGGCTACTATGAGCTATTATATACCAGTGAATTAGATAATCTAGAATAAATGAATAAAATCCCATAAACATAACCTGCCAACACTGAATCAAGAAGAAACATAAAATTGGAACAGGCAAAATTATAGAAATAGAGAACAGATCCATGGCTGTCAGGGATTTTAAAAAGGGTATGAGGGTAGAAGGAAACTGAGTGTAGCTATAAAAGGACATGTGAAATTCTTGCAGTGATAGAAATATTCTGTACCTTGATTATACACATATCAATATCCTACATGAGATGTTATACTATAGTTTTGCAAGATACTACCTTGGAGGAAGCTGGGTAAAGGGTACATGGGACCTCTCTGTGTTACCTCTTACAACTGCACATGAATCTACAATTATGTCAATTTTTAAAATTTAAACCTATATGCCCAGATGGTGTTGCCAATAAACTTCATCAAGCATTTAAGGAAGATATAACATCAATTTCACAGAACCCCTTCCAGAAAATAGAAAGAAAACAAAGTATCCCCGACTCATTTGTGATGCTGTAATAATTCCTTTACAAAGCCCAACAAGATCAATTCAAGAAAGGGAAAATTACAAGCCTATTTTACTCATAATATAGATGCCAAAATCCTAATGCCAGCAAACCAAAGCCAGCAATTTAGAAAAGGGATGATGCTTTATGAAACCCAGAAATGCAAATTAATTTAACATGAGCAAACCACATTATCAGATTAAAGGAGGGAAAACATGAACATTTCAAGAGATACAGAAAAAAAACACTCAAAAAGTCTAAATTCATGCATATTCATGGTTTCCTCTTTGCTAAGTAGAAATAGAAATTTTAATTACCAGAGATGAAGATCTATAGCAAACATTCTTTATAGTAGAACCTTATTAAGTGCTCCCCTCCAAATACAGAACAAGACAAATATCCTACTTTACCACTTCAATTCTTCCCTGTACACTGTGGTCCTAGTGTGATTAATAAGATAAGAAATAAAACACAAAATATAAGGATGTGAAAAAAAGAAACAAGAGTATGTGACTATGTAGGCAGAAAATTAAAATAAATATATAGGATACATTATTAAAATTAGTGAGTTTAATAAGGTTTAAAAAAATTGGTACAACAAAATCAATTCTATTTCTACATATCAGCACAAAATAATAAAATTTACTCTTTTGAAAGATACCATTTATAGCAGCATTCAAAGGTACACAGGAATAAAATCAACAAAGATAGTCAAAGTCTCTCTGAAGAGAATGCTAAATGAGAGACACTAAAGTCAATGGAGAGCTACACCATGTTGATGGATTAGAAGATTTATAATATCATGATGCTTGTTTTCCCCAAACTGATTTACAGAATAATTACAATTTCAATCATAATTTCAGTGGTGATTTTGGCAAACTCATTCTAAAATCTATATAGAAGTTTGAAAGGCCACACAAATAGCTAAGGAACTCTTGAAGAAAAAAAGGTTTGCAGGGGGGTCTTGCCCTGATAAATAACAGGACTCAATACACATGTATGGTTAAGACAGTATGGAAGTGAGCAAGATTAGGTAAATATATCAATGGAACTGAATAGAGGAATCAGATATAGATGTACATATACATGGAAATTTTATATACAGCAGAGGTAGCACTGCAGATTGGTAGGAAAAAGAAGAACTTTTTTCAGTAAATTATGTTGGGGCAACTGGGTATCCGTATTTCCCAAGACAGGAAAAAACAGGACCCCTATCTTACCCCATACACAAAAATCATTTCCAGTTACATTTGAAAAAGCAACATTTAGAAGAAAACTAAGAACATCTTTATGATCTTGAATCAGGAAAGAATTTCTTGATCAAGATTTTTTTTAAAAATCGGTAAGCTGAACTACATTAAAATTAATAATTTATGCTCTTCACATAAAATGTAAAAAGACAGGGCATCAAATGGAAGAAGATATTTGCTGCTCTTATAACTAACAAGGACTAATACCTAAAATGTGTAAAGAACTCCCACAAACCAGTAAGACTTACAGATCCAATAGACAATTGGAAAAAAGACTTGAAAAAGCACTTCAGAATCAGGAAATCCAGATAACCAATAAACATGGAAAGATGCTCACTCACATTAGTCAGCAAGCAAATAAAATCAAAATAATGTAAATGTATTTTGTAAATGTAATTTACATGTTATTTACAAATACATTCTAATCTGATCTGAGAAAATTTTAATGATTTATAGTAACACATAATGGTGACTCTGCAGAGTAATAGGAATACTCACCATGGCTGGTAGAGTGTGTATTGGTCTTACCACTTGGCAAAAATGTTTGGCATTATCTTAAAAGGTGGGAGATGTGCACAATCTATGCCCCAGCAGTTCTACTCCTAGGTATACATCCAACAGAAACCTGGCCCATGGGTACCAGGAAACGTGCCCATCAGTAGTCACTGCAGCATTCATTGTAATAGCAAAAACTAGACACAACTCAACTGCCTCCAGTAACAGAAGAGACAAGCAAATTATGCTATGTGCTCATAATTGAATACGGCAACAAAAATGAATTAAGTGCAGCTACACACATTATAAATAAGTCCCGCAAACATAATGTAGAACAGAAAAGCAGATATAACTTAAAAATAGTCAAAACTAAACTGTGCTTTATCAGAGACGCATATAAGCAACAAAACTATGAAGAGAGGTAAAAAAAATGAGTATCACAGAAGTCAGAATAATGTGAGAGGAGAAGATACCTCTTTATTATAAAGAGAAGTTCTTGGGTGCTGGCAATGATCTAGTCCTTGATCTGGGGGGTGATTATAATTATTCATTAAACTATGCATTTGTTATATACACTTGTCCATAATATGTCTCATGTTAAAATGCTTATTAAAAAGACTTCAGTTCCTGGCAGTAAAGTGAGCATTATTATAAAAAATAATCTATGACTGCCTGCAATGCTAGAGAAAATATAACAAATACTCTTAAATGCATAGCTGAAGAAAACAGAAACTATCAAAAAGAAAAAGATAAATCAGAAAAGAAAATATGAACAAATTGGGGCTTGGGTTTTCATACACAAGTAGGCACAGAAATAAAACCTTGAACCCAAGCAAGGTAAATAATCATAAATTGAGACTCTTCAATAAATATGAGATATTTTAAGGGAATGCAACCTCAGTGAAAGAGGGTTCTAGAGAAAAGTTTATCCATTGGTTCAGAGAAACCAGGAAAAATGTCTGATTCTACAGATGCATGAGAGAAAAAGCTTCCCTTAAGAATTCATAACTATGGACTTACTGTATATGTAGCTTTGGAGCTCAAATTTATACTATCCTTGGGGTTCAGAAATCCCCAAAGTGAGAATAGGCATAAAAATTGGTACTGGACCAGTGGTTCCACTGGAGCATCTTGCAGAAGCAAATATAAAACCACTGTTGAGGGACATGCTCTCAATCCAGACCATGCAGGATTCTCAAAGATAAACCTGTTTAATATGAGCTCAAAATAAAAAATTACTAACCTACCTAAGGAAAAATTCACAACGAGCAAAAGTCAGCAGACATAAGAAACAGCAGTATAAAACCCACAAGAATTTCAGGTACTAAAATAGTTTGATATGAAACATATTTAAAATGATTAAAATCAAAAGAAGAGTGGAAAATCTTAAGAGATTTTTTTTTAAAGGCTGAAAAAACAAGAACAGGCAGAGATGAAAAAGAACCAAGGGGAACTTCTATAAATGAAAAATATAGAAATAGAATCGGAAAGTTCAACAGATACCTTAAGCGGCATGTTAGAATCAAGAGCTCGAGCAGCATACCTGTTGAGAATGTAACCCAAAGAGATAAAGAAATGGAAAACATAAAACAGATTAAGAATACAGTAGACAAAGTGGAAATATCAACACACATCTAATAGGAGGTCCAAGTAAAGAACTGTGAGTTTAGACAAAGGCAATATTCAGCAATAATGGCTGAGAAGGGTTGAAATGCATGAGTCAACAGACCCAGAGAATGACTGCTGAGCAAGAAAAATAAAAATAAACCCACAATAGTGTAAAATAGCAGATAACCAAAGAGATCTTCAAAGTAACCAAAGCAAAAAGATAGTCCGCCTACTAAAGATCAACGATCAAACTGACAGACTTTTCAACAGCAATAGGAAAACACAGAAAACAATGGAATGCCTTTCCAGTGCTTAGATAAAAGAATAATTAACCTAGAATTATTACCAGAAAAACTACTTAAGCATGTACTTCCAGAAGATTGAAATTAAACTTAGAAGAAAGGAATTCAAGAAAATGATAAATAAGCATACATCTAAATAAGTAAAACAGTAAGACATACAACTTGAGAAACATAGAGTCAAAGTGGAATTAAAATGCTGGACAACAATTACATATAAGATAGAAGGGGAGTAATAAAAATCAAAGCATCTTTTAAAAAATCAAAGCATTATAAAGTCCTTATATTCAAAAGGAGGAAAGAGATTTTTGGAGGGCTTTGAAATGCAATGTAAGATTTGCAAACCAGTAGTTGGAGTGAAAGGGAATAATACACTCAAAAAATTAAAAAATCTCTATCTCAGTCCAATAGAAGATAGAAAAGGAGAAAAAACCAGTAGCAAGGAAATAACATGATAAATAGAAATGACAAAATAAGATGCTAGAAATAAATCCCAAGGGCACAGAGATTCTTAGATTACATCACAGAAATATAATTTTGCCCTATGTTGTTTATAAGAAAAACTTGTAAGACACAAGCACACATAAAGATAAAAATAATGGGTTGGAAATCCATCAGTTGATGAATTGGTAAACTTTGTATCATAGATCCATACAATTGAATGTTATTCAGCCATAAAAAGGAGTAAAGTACTGACACATGTTACAACCAGGGTGAACCCTGAAAATGTCGTTCTAAGTGACAGAAGCCAGACACTAAAGGGCACATGTTATGTGATTCCATTTACATGTAATGCCCAGAATAAGCAAATCCACAGAGACATATGGTAGATTTGTAGCTCCCAGCGGGTAGGGGAGAAGAAAATGAAGAGTGACAGCTAATGGGTACAGTGTTTCTCTTGGGGTAGATGAAAATGTTCTGGAAATAGTGGTGATGGTTGCACAACTATGTGAATATAGACCAATATAGATGATAGACGATGGATAGATGATGATGATGATAGGTAGATAGATAGATGATAGATAGATAGATAGATAGATAGATAGATAGATAGATAGATATCACTATAAACCACTTTTAAAGGATGAATTTTATGGTCTGTGAATTACACATCAATAAAAATACATAAATTTAATAATGTTAAACAATGGATTGGAAACATAAGCCAAATACAAATTTTTAAAAATTGTCCTGGTTATATTAATATCTGGCAGTAGAGTGCAAGGCAAGCAGCAGGGATTTAAGGAGAAATAATAATGACAACAGTGGCCATTTACCAAGCAGATAAAACAAATTCTAAAAACAAGCTCAAAATGCATACAACAAATTTGACAATGTTACAAGACCTGACAAATTACCATTATGTCAGGAAATTTTAAAATAGCTCTCTCAATGACTTTCATAAATAAAAACTGATAAGTCTATAGAAGATTTGAACTACAAATAAGCTTGACCTACAGATGTATACAGAACCCTGCAATTAGAGAAAGCACAATGAAATTATACACTAAACATCAGAGATCTGAGCATTCAACTCAAGAAATTATTTAAAAAAACAGCAGAGTAAACCTAAAGAAAACAGAAGGCAGAAAATAGGGTAAAAGCAGAGATTTTTAAAAATAGGAAACAAATGATTAAAAAGGATTAATTGGGAGGAGCCTCAAGATGGCTAAGTAGGAAGGCAAAACAGAAACTTCCTCCCACACATAGGCCAAGGAAGCAACTACAGCAAATACAACGAAATCTGAAAATGAACTGAACACTGCAGAATACACCATCTATACCTGGGGAAGAAGAGAAGACCACACAGAAAAGGGTAAAATGGCAGAGCAGCAACCAGGTAGGACCGCATCCCTTCCCTCAACCCAGCCCACAGATGGGAAGAAGAGGAACAGAGTGGGGAGGGGATAGGTGCCCAGAACCTCTGCACACCTGGCCCTGGAGATCTGCTCCAGGAACACAAGTCCACATCGCCTTGGATTCTGGTGATTCTTGGGACTAGACACCAGGGACAGTGGGAGCACTCTGGGAGGCTGAGATCCCAGCCACCTGCAAAGGACAGGCATGCTCCACTGGGCCCACCAAGACCCAACACAGACGCAGCAGTTTGAAAGACTTCTCGGCAGTGGGAGGGGAGCCAAAGGGGCCAGGACTGGCCAGGGCTGTCTCTCTAAAGGAGGACAGGCAGGTGGGTCACAACTCCCCAAATCTTCCCTCAGTCTGGAAAACTGAGCACTCTCAGGAGCCCCAGGTGATCCATCCCCCGGGCTGGCAGCTCAGCACTGAGGCACCTCCCTGTGTGTCACCACTGGGCCAGCCCCCTGGGCACAGAAGCATCTGACTTTGCTGCCTGGCAGGCACAGGGAGACTCTCTCAGCTTTCACAGCCCTGTTTCATCCCCACTGGGGAGGTACCTGCAGGAGCCAGCTCCAAGAGTTCCCTCCTCCCCAAGGGTGGCCAGGCCAGGTGCTGCATGCCTTGCTGCTGCTAGGCAGTATCTGTGGGACTCGCTGCTGCAGCAACTGTGTGCCACTGGAGCACAACTAGCTGCCTTTGCTGCTGGAGGGGCCTCCTGCCACCCAACTCTCTACTGCTCCTGGCCCATATGGCCCCCCACTGCTCACACTGTGCCACCACCATGAGGCCACGGGACCTTCCACTGTGCCAATTGCTGCCTCAACCTGCCATGTACCCTCCCTCCATGTAGCTCACTGACACTGCTGAGCACCAGAGGGCTCTGCAACTGGGTGATTTGCCATCTCTGTGAGCCCATGCACCTTGGAATTGTGAAACTTGCCCTGCCACTGCCTTGCCCACTCTATTAACACAGCAGCCTCACCATGATTGCAGGGCAGGTAGAGGGAAGACCCACCCACAATGGGCCTAGCAGAAACCACTGCTCCAAACCCAGAGGCCAGTCTGAGGCAATCCACCAGCCTTACAAGATTGGTATAAACCACTGCCCAGTAGACAGACAGAAAGACAATCCCACCCATTGCCCACAAACAGCAACTGGGACTCTACAGCAAGGGAGAAGTAGGCACTGGAGAGGAAAGGGCCCTGTCCTTCTGGGAACCACATACATCTTCTTCATAAAGCCATTACTCTTTAGATCAGAAAGCATAACAGATCCATCTGATACAAAGGAAGAAACACAGAAACCATGACAAAATGAGGAGTCAGAGGAATATGTTCCAAACAAAGCTACAAGATAAGATACCAGAAAGAGGGCTGAATGAAAGGTAGATCACCAATTTTCTTGATAAATATTTCAAAGTAAAAGTCATAAATTTGCTTACTGATCTGCAGAAATGTATTAAAGATCCCAGGGAGGACTTCAACAGAGATATAAGAGCTGAAGAATACAATAACTGAAATGAAACACAAAATGGAGGGAATGAATAATAGATTTCTGCAAGTAGAGGAGACACTCAATGAGATGGAAATTAGAGAACAGGAACACAAGGAAGCTGAGGAGTGAGAGAAAAAAGGATCTCTAGGAATGAAAGAATCGGAGACCAATCCAAATGAAACAATATTCACACAATAGGGGTACCAGAAGAAGAGAGAGAGAAAGGGGTAGAAAGTCTCTTTGAGGAAATAATTGTTGAAAACTTCCCCAATCTAGGAAATAAACATATAGTACAAAGAGCCCCTAACAAAAGGAACCCCAGGAAGAAAACACTGAGACATATAATAATTAAAATGGCAAAGATTATGGACAAGGAGAAAGTATTGAAAGTAGCTAGAGAGAGAAAAAAGATTACTTACAAGGGAAACCCTATCAGGCTATGAGCAGACTTCTCAGCAGAAACTTTACAGGCCAGAAGGGAGAGGCATGAAATATTTAATGTACTGAAACAGAAAGACCTTCGACCAAGAATCCTCAACCAAGCAAGATTATAATTTAATTTGAAGCAGGGGTTAAATAATCTCCAGGTGAAGGAAGGCTCAAAGAATTTATAACAACAAAACCAGCATTACAGGATGTTAAAGGGATTGCTGTAGATCAAAATGTTCCTAAGGCTAACTAGTTTTGACTAGGACATCTAATACATAAAGTGTGGAGGAAGAAGAAGAAAAAAAAGCACTTTTACGCTGTGTTTGAAATAGAGCAATCAGCAACTTAATATAGACTGTTATATAGTAAGGAAGCTATCCTTGAGTCTTTGGTAACCACAAACCTAAAGCCTATAATAATAATAGATACAAAAAATTAAAAAAGAGAAATCCAACCACAGCACTACAGAAACCCATCAAATAACAAGAATAGAGTATAAAAGAGGAAGAAAGGAATAGACAGGAGCTATGAAAACAAAACAACAGAATGGCAATAAGGACACACCTATCAATAATTACCTTAAATAATTTAAAAAAATAATAATTACCTTAAATGTAAATGGGCTGAATGCACCAATCAAAAGACATAGAGTGGAAGAATGGATGAGGAAATAAGACCCATCTTTTGCTGCCTACAGGAGACTCATTTCAGACCCAAAGACATATACAGACTAAAGGTAAAGGGATGGAAGAAGATATTTCATGCAAACAATAGGGATAAAAAAGCAGGAGTAGTAGTACTTATATCAGACAAAATAGATTTCAAAACAAAGAAGTAACAAGAGACAAAGAAGGACATTAGATATTGATAAAGCTATCAGTCCAACAAGAGAATATAACCATTATAAATATCTAAGCAACTCAACATAGGTGTACCTAAATATGTAAAATAAGTATTAACAGAATTAAAGGGGGAAATAGATTACAACACATTCATTTTAGGAGACTTTAACAGACCACTCACATCAATAGACAGATCAACCATATGGAAAACAAAGAAGGAAACAGAGGCACTGAACAATATATTAAATTAGATGGACTTAACAGACTATGCCAATTGTAGAATTCAGCTATGAAGCCATCTTAACCTGGAGTTTTCTCAAGTGTACATGGAATGTTCTCCAGAATAGATCACATACTCGGCCACAAAAGGAGCCTCAATAAATTTAAAAAGATTGAAATTGTGTCAAGCAGCTTCTCAGACCACAATGGTATGGAACTAGAAATAAATTACACAAAGAAAACAAAAAAGCCTACAATCATGTGAAGGCTAAATAACATGCTTCTAAATAATTAATAGATCAATGACCAAATTAAAACAGATATCAAGCAATACATGGAGAGAAATGAAAACAAAAAAATACAGCAGCCCAATATTTGTGGGACTCCACAAAGGCTGTTCTAAGAGGGAAGTACATAGCAATACAGGTCCTACATCAAGAAACAAAAAGAATCCCTTATTTATTTACACTTATAAACTCACAATTAAAGAAACTAGAAAAAGAACAACAAATGAAACCCAAACTTAGTAGGAGGAGAGACATAATACAGATCAGAGCAGAAATAAATAGTATAGAGAAGAATAAAACAATAGAAAAAATTAATGAAACTAAGAGCTGGTTCTTTGAGAAAAAAAATAGATAAACCCCTAGCCAGACTTATTAGCCAAAAAATAGAAAGTACAAAAATAAACAAAATCAGAAACAAGGAATTCTCACAATGGATACCACAGAAACACAAAGAATTCTTACAGAATACTATGAAAAATTATATTCCAATAAATTGGACAACCTAGAAGAAATGGACAACTTCCTAGAAAAATACAACCTTCTAAGACTGACCCAGGAAGAAACAGAAAATCTGAACAGACCAATTACCATCAATAAAACTGAATTGGTTGTCAAAAAACTCCCAAAAAACAAAACTCCAGGTCAAGATGGCTTTGTAGCTGAATTCTATCAAGCATTTAAAGAAGAGCTAATATCCATTCTTCTTAAAGGATTCCAAAAAGCAGAAGAGGAGGGAATACTTCCAAACTCATTCTATGAGGCCAGCATCCTTCTAATATCAATACCAGGTAAAGATACTCCAAAAAAAGAGAATTATAGACCAATATCCCTGATGAACATAGATGCAAAAATCCTCAACAAAATATTAACAAATTCAAATATACATCAAAAGGATCATCCATCATAACAAAGTGGGATTTATTCCAGGGATGCAAGGATGGTAATATTGGAATTATTGGTAATATACCAATATTATATACAATAATAATATAATATTGGTAAATCAATCAATACCATACACTGCATTAACAAAAAGGATAAAGACCAATGATTGTTTCCATAGATGCTGAAAAATCATTTGACAAAATTCAACATCCATATTCATGATGACAACTCTCAACAAAATGGGAATAGAGGGTATATACTTCAACATAATAAAGGCCATATATGACAAGCACACAGTTAACATCATACTTAATGGTGAAAATCTGAAAGCTTTTCCTCTAAGATCAGGAACAAGACAAGAATGTCCACTCTCACCACTTTTATTCAACATGGGGTCCTATAGCCATGGCAATTAGACAACACTAAGAGATAAAAGGCACCCAAAGTGGTAAGGAAGAATTTAAACAGTCACTATTTGCAAATGACATGATATTGTACATAGAAAACCCTGAAGACTCCACCAAAAAACTATTAGAACTAATAACTGGATTCAGCAAAGTTAAAGGATATAAATTTAATACACAGAAATCTATTGCATTTCTATATACTAACAATGAAATAGCAGAAAGAGAAATCAGGAAACAACTTCATTTACAATTGCATCAAAAAGAATAAAATACCTAAGAATAAACCTAACAAAGGAAGTGAAAGACCTATAGCCTGAAAACTATAAGACAATCAAGAGAAAAATTTAAGTCACAGTAAGTAGAAATACATACCATGCTCATGGATAGGAAGAATTTATATTATCAAAATGACCACTCTGCCCAAAGCAATTTATAGATTCAATGCCTATCCAGCAGCATTCTTCAATGAACTAGAATAGTTCTAAAATTCAAATGGAACTACAAAAGACCCCGAATAGCCAAAGCAAGAAGAATAAAGCTGGGGGGATTATGCTCCCTGACTTCAAGTTCTACTACAAAGCCACAGTAATCAAAACAATTAGGTACTGGCACAAGAACAGACCCATAAATCTATGGAACACAACAGAGATCCCAGATATAAACCCACACATATATGGTCAATCAATATATGATAAAGGAGCCATGGATATACAATGGTGAAACAACAGCCTTTTCAACAACTCATGTTGGGAAAACTGGACAACTACATATAAGAGAATAAAACTGGATTACTGCCTAACTCTATACACAAAGTAAATTTAAAATGGACCAAAAACCTGAATGTAAGACATGAAACCATAAAAGTCTTAGAAGACAACATAGGCAAAAATATCTTCCTGGACACATCTCCTTGGGCAAGAGAAACAAAATAAAAAATGAACAAGTGGGACTACATCTAACTGAAAAGCTTCTGTACAGCAAAGAACACCATCAGTAGAACAAAGAGGCATCCTACAGTATAGGAGCATATATTTGTAAATGATTTATCCCATAAGAGGTTTACATCGAAAATATAGAAAGACCTCATACACTTCAACACCAAATAAACAAATAACCCAATTAAAAATTGGGCCAAGGACCTAAACACTCATTTCTTTAAAGAAGAACAGATGGCCAACAGGCACATGAAAAAATGCTCCACATTGCTAATCATCAGGGAAATGCAAATTAAAATCCAAGGTATCACCTCACACCAGTTAGAATGGCTATTATCCAAAAGAAAAGAAATAACAAGGTTGGCGAGGATGTGGAGAAAGGGAACCCTCCTATACTGTTGGTGGGAATGTAAATTGGTACAGCCACTGTGAAAAGCAGTATGGAGGTTCCTCAAAAAACTGGAAATAAAAATACCATACAACCCAGCAATTCCACTTCTACGAATTTACCCCTAAAGAAAAACAAAATCCCTCATCTGAAAGATATATGTACCCCTATGTTTACAGCCACATTATTTATGATAATCAAGATGTGGAAGTAACCTAAGGGTCCATCAATAGATGAATGGATAAAGAAGATAGGGTACATATACGTGATGGAATATTATTCAGCCATAAAAGAAAAGAAATCCTGCTATTTGCAACAACATGGACAGATCTAGAGAGTATTATGCCAATGAAATAAGCCAGGTGGAGAAAGACAAATATGATTTTGCTTATTTGTGGAATATAAATACAAAGCAAAACTGAATGAACAAAACAGCAGTAGACTCATAGACACTGAGAAGGGACTGGTAGTTACCACGGGGTAAGGGTGGAGGTAAGTGGGTTGGGAGAGTGAAAGTGATAGAGGTGAGACAGGGACCATGAGTTCGACAGAGTAGGGGGAAGGCCTCCAGAAAAAACAAAGTGAGATAATCCATTGTGGGAATTGCTTTGGCCTGCTGGGAGGCACAGCTTACATTTTTACTTTATCCAGTTGCTGCTTTTCCTCCTCCAGCCCTAATCAAGTGATTTGCAACCTGGGCAATTTAATAAGCAAGCCCAAAATGCAGTAAAAACAGGAAGGATTCCATCTTGAAGATAAGATTGCATTTTAAAATCCTATTAGTTAAAAAGTAAGGTTCTTAACATACTGTTTAACAAACGGACAATAACTCAGCCCACCTTGGAGCAAAGCAGGCAGTCTTGAGTGACATGCTTCCAGACCAGGAAGCTGCTATCCTTGGAGGAAATCAGAGCAGTAAATTTCTTGTAAATAACTCAGAAGACTAATAAGAAACTTACTGTCTCTTCAAAGATAAACATTTTGGGACCACTTAGCAGGTGGTACATCCCCAGCCCTTTGTCTCTCAACCACCCATAAAACCCCTAGACAATGCACCAATCCAGGGCTCTCTTGTCCCCTCCTGGTGTGAGTCAGTAGCTCTGTCCTCTCACTTTATCTCTAAATAAAAGCCTCTCACTTGCTCTCCTACCTTGTTTGCTAAGTTCATTCTTCAACTCCGCAAACAAGAACCCTGGCATCAAAGGGGCACAAAAATTTTCAATCATAATGTAGGCTGGTCACAGAGAATATAGCCAATG
Source organism: Manis pentadactyla (assembly GCF_030020395.1). NCBI lineage: Eukaryota > Metazoa > Chordata > Mammalia > Pholidota > Manidae > Manis > Manis pentadactyla. The sequence goes on from NC_080030.1 coordinate 48,755,390, forward strand.
ATTCTATAACACCTTCTTATCAACATAAGTTGATAGTATCTGTGCTAGTGGGAGTAAGGATTTAATAATATGGGTAACTGTTGAACCACTGTGCTGTATACATGAAACTAAAATAAGACTGAATATCAATAAAAAGGATTAATAAAACTAGAAGCTTGTTCTTTGCAAAAACTAATAAAATAGCAAACCCACAGCAAGAATGATCAGGAAAGAGTATAAAGAACATTAGGAATGAAAAAGAATAGCTATCACAGACTTAAGAGTTTTTTTAAGCAAAATAGATTACTATGAGCAAGTGCATGCAATCCATATGAAAAGTTAAATGAAATGGACAGTTTCCTAGAAAAATGGTTTGCCAAAACAAACTCAAGAAGAAATGGAAAACCTGAATAAGCCTATAAAGAAAGCAGATCAGTACTCTACTCACAAAAATAATACCAAAACACCAGGCCCAGACAGTTTAAGAGGCAGTTCTGTCTTATATAAAATGTTTCAGAAAATAGAAAAGAAGGGAAAGCTCTTCACTTGATTTTATGATACCAGTAAACTCTTAAATGACAGACAAGAACAGTTAAAGTAATGAAAATTATGGGCCATTCTCACTTATGAAAATAGAGAAAAAAATTCTAAATAAAATGTTAGCAAATCAGACTTTAGAAGGCAATATCTCATGACCTCAAGAGCATATCCCGAGTACAGAAGTGTAAATAAATTCTAATCTAATCTATTCATGTATATCACCACATTAACACATTAAAAAAGAAAAATCTGTGATCACCTCAGTAGATACAGAAAAGGCAATTGATAAAATTTTATACCCAATTCATGATATTTTTTAAAATCTCTTAACAAATTAGAATAGAAGGAAACCCCCTAGGACATAAATCAGTTTTGAGAATTATCTCTAGTAATGCCCCTTGGGTGCAATTACTGGCATGTGAAACTAAGCAGGTAGAGAGTCCGCCCAGTGCCTGCCTGGCTGCATTTACTCACTGCTGCTGACCACAGGCTGCTGTGTCTCCTCTTCTTTCCTGTTCTGAAAAACACCTCCTGGCCTTTGTCCTACACCTGCCTCACCACTGGCCATTTGCTGGGGGTGGGTTGGTCTGGGTTTGTCTCCTGATTTCATAAATCAGAGATGACACGGACCTCCATCAGGACCTAAAGGAGAGCCACATCTGGAATTTGATCTGAAGATAGTGACTAGATGTGACCTAGTGTGTGTCCCTACATGTGGGTGAGGAAGATAAAATAGACATTTGGCAAAGATAAGGGCAGACTGTGGCAAAAATTGCCTGGCTGTTCACAAACCTTTCTTCTTCCTTCTGGACACATGGTGGAACTACAGAATCCAGCCTTCTTCACAGTTACATGTGGTCAGAAGACTGAGTCCTGGCTACTGGAAAGAAGGCATACATGGTGTGCACCGCTTCTGCCCTGACTCATCAAATCCTATATGTGACCCTCCACATTCTTTCATATGCTAGGAAGCTACTAGATGGAAACAAACTTGCGTCCCTTGTGTGATCGTTTAAAGAACCGACCACTCATCAGAAATACAGGATTTGACACTTAAGCAAGCAAGAAACTTCTTTTTGGAGACAGACATTGAGATTTTGATGCCTGTTGTAGCAGCTAGTATTATCTTAATTAATAGAAGTAATTAAAACCTACATCAGACTTAAGGTGAAATGTTAAGCTTGTTCCTTTTACAGTCAGCAACAAATGAAGACTGTTCAGTGACCTCCCCTTTCAGTGGGTGCCGGAGGCCCTAGCAAGTACGGGGATGTGATTGACTGGCGGATATGGATGGATAGGTGGCAGACAGCATAAGGTTGAAAAGGAAAAACAAAAATGTCATTATTTATTGTGTATGTAAATATGTAGAAAATCCAAGAGTTTCCAAAGACACACTATTAAGAATGATTCCTTAACACCTTCCTATGTTGACAGATAGTAACCGAACTACTTGAGGTAAGGATTTAATAATATGGGTAACTGTTAAACCACTGTGTTGTATACTTGAAAACAGTATAACATTGTATATCAACAATACTTCAAATAAAAAAAAGAATAAAAGAGATTGGAGATTTTGACAACCAATAGAGAAACGTCACTTGTGATCTTATATAATAGCAACAAACAATTAGAAAATGTAATCTTTAAATAATGCATAATTTATAATAGCACAAAAAACACAAGGTATTAAAGAATAAATCTAACAAAAAGGTATGCAAGCATTTTATAGAGAAAATATTATGCTTACAAAAGACACTAAAAATACTTATATAAATAATTAGACATGTTATGTTCATGACTAGGAAGGCTCAATATCCAAAAGATAAAACTTCTTCCCCAAATTAATCTATAAATTTCATGCCATTCCAATCAAATCTAATCAAATGCTAAGGAGACCAAGAATAGCCAAGATAATCTGGGGAGTTGGAAATGGTAGGATTGATCTTAAGATTTCTTACAAAGCTATAATAATTAAAACAGTTGTATTTCTACAGGGATGAATAAATACACCAATGAAACAGAGTAGCAACGAAGTCAAAACAGACCTACATACAAATGGGAGCCAGATACATACCACAAGAGGAAGTCCTCAAAACAAATCAGGGAGAAAATACATGCAACTCAATCAATGGTTCTAAGACAATTAACTTTCCATATTAAAATATGATAAAGTTAGAGTAAAAGTATAAAACCTTAAGAGGAAAACATAAAACATCTTGAAAATTCAGAGTAAGAAAACTTAAACAAGTAACTAAAAATACAAACCATTAAGGAAAGACAAATATATCTGACCGTAGAGGGATATATATTTGTACTTGCTTGCTTATAGTAGGCACACAAAGAAATTCTGGAAGGATGCACAAGAAATGAATAAAAGTGCTGGAGGGTTGACAGATGGAGGACAAGAGAGGAAATCATTTCCTTTATACTTAGGAGTATTGTTAACCATGTGAGTATAGTACCTATTTAAAAGTACATTTTTTAACATCTATATACCAAAAGATACCATAAGCAAAGTAAAAAGACAAGCCATAATCTACGGCAAGATGTTTATAGCCTATAACAAAGTATTCATATCCAGACTATTACTAAAGAAATTCTTAACAAGAAAACACAATCCAATAAAAACTGGGCAAATAAATGAACATGCAAATCATAGAAGTGAAACCTGATGGCCAATAAAAAATTGAAAGGTTACTCAATTTCATTAATAATTAGGAAATGCTATGTAAGTTTACACCGCAATACAATTTCACCCTCTTAAGTGTGGGAGTAATTAAGTCCAGTAATACCCACTGTTGATGAGCACTGTGGAAACAGGGACTCATACACTTCACTTCTAAGTGGAAGTGAAAATTGGTACTACCACTTTGGAGAGCAATTTGGCAAAAACTAATTAAGTTAAAGATGTGTATATCCTGTAATCGAGCACTAAAATTATAACTATATACCCTAGAGAGACTCTAATGCATATGCACAAAGAAACATTTAAAGAATGCTCATAGCACCACTGTTTATAATAAAGACAAACTGGAAACAACCTAAATGACCATCAGCAAAAGAATAAATTGTGGTATATTCACAGCATGGAATGTTAAGTGAACAAATTGGAGCTACATGTATTAACATGGATAAATCTCAAAAACAAAGTTGATTCTGTATCTTGACTATTGTAAATATTGCTACAATAAATACAAGATATGGAAGCAATATAAGTGTCCATCAGTAGATGAATAAAGAAGTGGCACATATATTCAAAGGAATATTATTCAGGCATAATAAACAATGAGCTCTTGCTATTTGTGACATCATGGATGGACTGAGAGGTATTATGCTAAGTGAAATAAGTCAGACAAATACCACATATGATTTCACTTGTACATAGAATCTAAAAAACAAAACGAATGAATGAACAAACAAAACAGAAATAGACTAATAAACACAGAGAACACACTGGTGGTTGCCATAGATGAGGGGGGAGAGGAAGGGGTGAAATACATGAAGGAGATAAAGAGGTACATCCTTCCAATTATAGAACAGTCCTGGGGATGGAAGGACAGCATAGAGATTACAGCCAATAATATTGTAATTTCTTTGTGTGTTTTGACAGGTGGTAACTGCACTTATCATGGTGAGCATTTAGTAATGTACATGATTATTGAATCACTGTGTGGTACATCTGAAACCAATATAATATTGTATATCAACTACATTTCAATTAAAAAAACAAGGTTGAGGAAGGGAAAAAAGTTGATGGCATGAGAAGTTTGGCAGAAGTCTTCTCCCAAAACCACATATATTTTGAAAATACAGCAAGTACAACTATTCCTAAAACAGTGACCAAAAGTAACAGTACACCAGCCAGTCTACATCTGGGAGAAGCGAACACCTCACAGAAAAGGGTAAAGTAAAAAGCCACCACCCAGTGGGACCCAAGCACTCCCCCGACCCCAGCTCACCAGTGAGAAGAAGAGAATCAGAGTCGGGAGGGAGTGGAAGCACAGGGCTGCTAAATACCCAGCCCTAGAAATCTACCCTGGGAGCACACACCCAATTGCAGGGTGCTCTAGAGATTAGAGGGGCTGAAAACCAAAGTCGGAGACTAAGACTATGAACAGATCCCACAACAGGCTGCCCTGGGACAAAAGAAAAGCAGGTGCTTTGAAAGACTTCTCAGCAGTCAGAAGGCTGCTTAAAGGGGCAAGGGTTTAGCAGAAGGAACAGGTGGACAAAATCAGCCTGGCACACTCAGCTTAGCAGGTTGCAAACTTTCAGGAGCTTCAGGGGCTTCATCCCCCAGATTGGCAACACAGCCCCAGGTCCCTCACTGTGATAAACAGCCTGCCACTCCTTCCTTCCCGCCAGTACCTGCACACAAATATGCTGTCCATGCCATTGCTGCAGACAAGCTGGAGAGCAGCCCCGCCTACAGCAACTACACAGTTTAACACAAAGGCTTCTCCCTGTGCGTGACTAACTGGCCCAGACAGTGGAGACAGGCACAACGAGTGGGAAGCACCAAAGGGCTTTGCATTTCCTGCAAACAACCGCATTGCTTGCCAGCAAACTCAGCCATCTCCCTAGGCCATCCCAAGGGCCACCAGCCAAAGGCAGCTTAGGGGATCAACCTAGAGGCCACTCCCGGTGCATGACTAACTGGCACAGACAGCAGAGACAGGCATGGTGACCGGGAGGCGTAAAAGGGCTTTGAACTCGTGGCATATTCCCGCACTGTTCACCTGACACCCCCGCCATAATCTTAGGCCATCCCAAGGGCCTCCCTGCCCATGGCAGCTTAGGGGATCAATGCAGAGGCTGCCCCTGCATGCAGCTTACCGGCACAGATCGCAGAGACAGGCACTGTGACCGGACCAGGAAGCAGGAGAGACTTTGGACTCCAAGCTGACACCCACGCCACTTGCATACAATGACTCCCATCACTCCAGGACTATGAAAAGGCAGGAGAACCCTCTTCAATCCAAAATTCCTGTAAAACCAGAAAGAGGGCTCAGTGAGACTGAAATGACCAATCTTCCTGAAAAATAACACCACAATGTTGCTCATGTGAAATCTGAGCATAAGATTGTATACCAATGATACCTTAATTAATAAATAATTAAATAAATAAGTAAATAAATAAATAAATAAAACAAAGTTGAGTTGAAATGTAAATTACATATAGATATGCACAATATGATGTCATTAATATACAGTTTTTAAAACATGGAAAATATAATACATTGTCTGTTGATACTTTCATATGTAATGATTGCACAAAAACATGATGAAGATAACCAAAATAACCCCATCAGTGGTTTTCTTAGGAGCGGTAGTGAAGAGCACAGGATAAAGGAAGTCCATGTAAAAGACTTCAACTGCATCTGTAACATCCTACCTATTATTTTTTAATCTAAAGGAAATGTGGCAACATATGGACATTTGACAGGCCAGAGTAGTAGATAACAGGGTACATCAGTGTTTGCTATACACTTCTCTATACTCTTCTATACAATGAACACATTTTTAAAGTTAGATGCAGACTGTAAATGATTTAAGGATTTTGAAAGAATTCCATCCTCTGTACTTTACTATATATCCTATTTTTAAAAATTAACTCATTGCTATACTTATGATTATTTAAAGGGCAACTAACCAAGTATATACCATAAATTGTAATAATCTATTCTTTAATACAAATATGGCTCTGGATGTGGCTATAATTTTCTAAACTTTTTTTTAATAAACAAAAATTTGTTTCAAAATTTGAAAATGGAAAGAAAAGAGACAAAATAATGAAGTTTCAGTTTCAAGATGATAAAATAAATCAAGGCTACAGCCTTCTCCTCCTGCACAAATCTACAAAAACACTTGCAAAATCTTTTAATAACCAATATATACTTGTGTTCAAAACAAAAAAGGAAATTCTAGTTGACCACAAAATGTGAGAAATCCCTGAATGACAAAAAAGAGAGAAATTGAGAGAGGGAGTTAGACAGGGAGAGAGAGAGAAAAGGAGAGACGGAAAACTGAGAGAATGAAGAGGGATGCCATTGGCCCAGATATAAAATAATGCAGGTGACCCCCCAAAAGAAAATAGTGGCAAAACGGAAGATGCTTCATGCTCATGGTAGAAAACTGAGCCAGAAGGCTTGGGTCACTGGTGACTGACTAGCAGGGACACTGTAACAAGAACACAGATGTAACCCTGCACCTCCCCACCTTCATCCCCAGTGAGCCAAGAGTCAGCAAGAAGGAGTCTGCCTCCAGGGAGGAGCAGTGCATGTGATGCTTGGGTAATAAAGACAAGGTGGTATCCCAAAAAGACACTAGTGGAAAGAGAACTAGGCTCCCCCCTGCCCATCAGCTCAGCCCCCATGATACCCTTCCTGATACAAGCAGCAGTGACGGTTCCCACACATTCTGACAAACACCCCATGCAGACAGCAGACAGACACTACGGGACGTACAACTAAAGGTAAGTGTACAGTGACAGGCCACCCAACAGCACGACCATGGGGGAGAGACAAACTTAGCAAATAGGAAACCTAACTCAAAGGGAATAGAGTTAGTAGAACAATTCGGACAGGATTTTTTATCCTAAGAATATTTTACATACTTTGAAAAATAGGAGGATAGCAAATTAAGAAGAAGGTTATGAAAACACACAAATCTAAATAAAAATTGAACTGTTGATAGTAAAAAGACTCAATAAAAGGGATGAGTTGCAGAATAGACACACCTAAACAATGAACCAGAGGCCAGAAACACTTTCAAAACAGGGAACCAAGGAATAGAAAGATAATAGAAACTACATAAGAAAACTCATGAAAAATAAACATTAAACATCTTCCACAGCAGAAGATAGATATGTGTCTGCAAAATGAAAGGACCTACTAGCACTAAAATGAACAAATCACTCACACATGTACACACCAGCCCTACCAGATACATTGTAAAGCCCCTCTGATAAAACAGCATGGTACTAAGCCTGCCCAGCCAGACGGGCCAGTGGAACAGAAGAGCCAGAAATAAGAAAATGTAGCCAACATTAAGGCAGTAGCTCAAATTGGCGAGGAAAGGAAAGAATGGTGATGGCACACTATACAGTCATAGCAAAGAAAGCAAAACTGGATTGGTTCCTTATACCAAAGCCCAGGATAAATCCTAAACTGATTAAAGGTCTAAAAATAAAAAGCGAAACCACAGAAGTATTAGGAAAAAAAATGGGTGAATAACCAGCATGACTGAAAAAAAGTGTGGAGAACGTTCCTTACAACTCAAATCCAGAAACAAAGAAAAAAACTAAGACTACCAGTCAGACTTTGGTGACAAAAAAATCAATAGCTCCTATGTGCTAGCACTAACAAATTATAATACATAGTAGGAAAAGAAAGCTATCAGTACATTATGTACTTGGAATATAACTGATAAGAAATGTGCAAGAAATAGTACAACTATAAGACTTAACTAAAAGATAATAAAAAAGTGACCTAACTGGAGAGAGAACTCATTTTTGAGAAGAGAAGATTATAGCAAAGTTCTCAATTCTCTCTCAAATAAACTATAAAGGCAATGCAATTGCAATTTTAGTATCAACCAGATTTTTCAAGGAATTGTAGAAGGTGATTCCAAAATGCATATGAAAACATAAATACAAAAATCACTTTGGAAAAAGTTTAGCAGTTTCTTACAGGCTTGTGGCCGCCTCACTGCCACTTTGGTCCCTTTGACTTTTCTTCTGTGCAGTAAAACCTCCCTCTCATAAGGATACCTGTGATTGCCTTTGGGCACACCTGGACAATCCAGGGCACTCTCCCACCTCGAGATCCTTGATCCTTAACTTAATTACATTGTTAGCCACATAAAGTAATATTCATCCTTTATCATATAAGGTAATATTCAGTTTCCAGGGTTTAGGATGTGATTATCTTTGTGGGAGGGAGGGGGCATTATTCAACCTACCACACCTACTTGACCCCCATTTTCTTGGTGTAGAGTGGAGTTAGTAATTACTATCTGATAAGGTTGTTGAGGTAACAAGTGACTACAGGTAAAGCACTTAGAACAGTGCCTGACATACAGTAACTGCTCAAGAAATAGTGCCCACCACTATTAGTAGTTACAGTAGTAGGAGTGAAGGAATTTTTAAGACACAAAAGCCTACACATAAAAAAGACTGATTTTAAAAATTCAACTCCATTAACATTTAAATTAACTATAAAAAAGAACTCTAAAGTGAAAAGATAAACTTCAAACTGGAAGAAGATATTTGCAATGCATTAATGAAATATTAGAGTCTACCATGCATAAAGAATTCCTATAAATCAATAAGAAAAATACAACCCTATAAAAAAAATAGGCAACAGATTTAAACAGGCAATTCACAGAAAGGAAACATAAATGACCAGTACATATGAGGTCATGTTGAACCTAGCTAGTAATCAGGGATATGCACTTAACACTGCAGCAAGATACCATCTCATTTCTTTCAGGTTGGCTAAACAAGAAAACATCTAACAATGCACCAATGTTGGCAAGGAAAGAGCAAGGATAAGAACATACATGGTTACAACGAATTCGGAGATCAGTCCATGCAGCATGTTCATTAATGCTGATACTGTGTGTCATCAAATCTAACCAAACACTGATTGCAAAGTGCAGCACAGTTTGTGTACCAACAAAAGAACAACCCTGTGAAATAACTGTAAGACATCATGAATTACAGAGATGTTAAAGTGAGAAAAAAAGGTACATCCTAGACTTTCTGAAATACAGCAATAGTGAAAAAATTGGAAATAACATAAATGTTTATTCCTCACAGAAATGGCTCAGTAAAACGCACTATACATTCACAGTGAAATTCTTTTTTTTTGGTAGATAATTATTTTTTATTGAAGGGTAGTTGACACACAGTATTACATTAGTTTCAGGTGTACAACACAGTGATTCAACATTTATATACATGATAATTCTAGGTACCAGCTATCACCATACCAAGTTGTTACAATATTTTGACTATATTCCTTATGCTATACATTACATCCCGGTTACTTATTTATTTTACAATTGGAAGTGTGTACTTTTTTTTGTGTGTGTGTATGAGGGCATCTCTCATATTTATTGATCAAATGGTTGTTAACGACAATGAAATTCTGTATAGGGGAGTCAATGCTCAATGCACAATCATTAATCCACCCCAAGCCTAATTTTTATCAGTCTCCAATCTTCTGAAGCATAATGAACAGGTTCTTACATGGAGAACAAATTCTTACATAGTGAATAAGTTACATGGTGAACAGTACAAGGGCAGTCATCACAGAAACTTTCGGTTTTGCTCATGCATTATGAACTATAAACAGTCAGTTCAAATATGAATACTCATTTGATTTTTATACTTGATTTATATGTGGATACCACATTTCTCTCTTTATTATTATTATTTTTAATAAAATGCTGAAGTAGTAGGTAGATACGAGATAAAGGTAGAAAACATAGTTTAGTGTTGTAAGAGAGCAAATGTAGATGATCAGGTGTGTGCCTGTAGACTATGTGTTAATCCAAGCTAGACAAGGGCAATAAAACATCCACGTATGCAGAAGATTTCTCTCAGAACAGGGGGGGTGAGGTTCTAAGCCTCACCTACACAGTGAAATTCTTATAGCAGTAAAAAGGAATAGATGACACACCAAAAGATATTACTGAATGAAAATAACGAGATGCAGAATCATATCATACAACATGTTCACACACACACATCACACCAAACTTTACAAAATTACCTTTTGTGGTAGATGGAACACATCAATGCCTCATTTTTTCACACCTCCCTGAATCCATGACCTTTTGCAGCACCTGCCCATACTGACTCTGGGTTTGCTATGTGACCTGCTTTGGCCAAGAGGGCAGTAGAAAACCTGACACAAGCAAAAGCTTGAATAAACACTTAAGATGCTGCCCCACAGACTCTCTCAGCTGAACATAGGCAAACCTAGGAATCTTAAGAACACTGTCTGACATGCCCAGAAGAGCAGTTACTAAGCCTAGATAAGAGAAAGTTCTTAAAACAATTATGGGTATGGTTTTGGGAAAATGGAATCAGATGCACAGAAAACCCACAAAGCTTTTGAGAAGGTTGTATTGTCTTAAGTGCCTCTGGGCTGGGTTGAAATTATTCAAAATGTGCAATGACCTATGGATAGGAAAAAGGATGAGATATTTCTCATAGAGCATGTTTTCTCTTCAGGACTGAACCAAGGCAGGAAGTGGAAAAGGAAGGACATCTCAGAGGGTGGTGCCAAGGGCTTTGGAAAATGATGCATCAAGGCACATTCACCACCTCTGAAGCAGCAAGTACCTAGAAGCTAAGTCCCACCAAAAATAGGGGAACCTGGCAACATTTTTCCCACTTGATTTTAGGATTGCTACAGACAGTGACACAATATTCCTCCCATTCTTCCCCTTTTGAATGAGAGCATCTATTGCTGTGGTCCTGTCCTTGTATCACCACAAGAAAACGTGGGCGGGGGGGGGGGGCAGCTGTGACCTGTCTTTAATTCACAGGGTCCAGACCAAGAGAAGTTGCATCCAGGGAACCACATACAGATCTAATTATAAAGCATGAGATCTTAGACTCCAAGTATAAGGACACGACTGGAAAATTTTGGGGGATCCTGGAATGGGGGAAAGCATATTTTACATATTTTGCAGCCAAAGGGGGGCCATGGTACACTGGTTTTATAATGGCCCCAGTTTCATGCCTCCTTATACCTATGCCTTTTAACAGTGCCCTCGCACACTGATGGTGGCCTTAACCACATGACTTGCTTTAGCTAATGGGACAGTAGCAAACTGGACACAAGCAGAGACTTCAAAAATGACTTACATGTTTCTGTTTCCTTTCCTGGGCTTCACAATGAGAACATTCCCAGGAAACCCTTATGGAAGAGAGCAGTCATTCCAGTACAGGCCATCCAGACCAACCAGGCCACAGCTAGGCCATCACATCCATCCCCTACTAAGTTTGGGGGCAGTATGTAAAGGAATAGGATGGTATTCAAAGGACATTAGCCTTACTTGTAAATTTTCTTTTAAAAAAATGAATAACAGAATTATTGGCGTGACTAAAGATTAATTTTAAATAGTGGCAAAGGCTACAAACAGGTAATTCTTGAAAGAGTAAATACAAATGCTGAAAACCTTTGAAAAGATGCTTAGTTTCAAAGGCAGATCTATTTTCACTCAAACTGACAAAAAAAAGAAGTTCAATAACTTTAATATTTACCAAGATATGGGGAAACAGGCACTCAAAGAAGTGCTGGTGGAAATATAAACAAGCATGGCCATTTCATCCATGTCTGACTGTTCTAAGATCAGAAGCTTCCATTCTTCTCATACATTCAGAACCAAAGAGCACCAAACAATACCATGCCTCCCTACCCACCATCCACCAGACTAATTAATATGCAACTCTCAAAATAAAAAATAGACATGAAGAGACATTTCACCAGAAAGGATATACAGATGGCAAACAAGCACACAAAAAGATGTTTGGCATCATTAGCCATGAGGGAAATGCAAATGGAGACCACAGCGAGCTACCACTACGCCTATTTGAACAGTAACATAAACAGTGACTTTGCCAAATGCTACGAAGAATGTAGAGAAATTGTGTTTCTTATACATTACAGGTGGGAATGTGAAGTGGTACAACCACTCAAAAAAGTGGTTTGGCAATTTCTTATAAAACTAAAAATTTACTTATCATATGAAGCAATCCCAGAGAAATAACAATTTATATCCACACACTACTTAAACATGATTATTCAGGACAGCTTTATTCATAACAGCCAAAAACTGGAAACCAAAACTCCCTTAATAGGTGAATGGTTGATCCATGATACATGGCATGGCACACTATTCATCAAGGAAAAGGAAGGAACTACTGATACACATAATAACTTGGATGTACCTCCAGGGCATTACACTGGGTGAAAAAAGACCGTTTTAAAAGGTCACATCTTACTAGATTCCATTACATAACATTCTGAAAATGACAAAATTACAGAGATGGAAAACAGATTAGCTGCCCAAGGTTAGGGATGGTTGAGAAAAGGGAAGATGGGTATGACTATAGAGAGGGAGATCTTTACCAAAATAGAATAGTTCTGTACCTCCATGACAGTGGTGTTTATATGAATCTACACAATGGAGTAAATAACACAACTCTACTTATACAATGTACCAATGTCAGTTTCCTGGTTTTGATGCTGTGCTATAATTACATAAGATGTAACCCTTGGGAAAAACTGGAGGAGGGGACAGACCTATTTGTACTATCTTTGCAACTTCCTGTGAATCTGTATTTCAACAGACAGCTTTAGAATAAAAATTTTAGAAATACTAAATCATAATATAAAACATATATGCGAAATTAGCTTGTTTCTAAGTTCTCTGATTGCAGAATTGTAGACTATGCTGTCAAAAATGAATTTGTCATTGTTGGAGATCTCTGATGCTCTAAAGGGTGGTCAGAGCACATGTTCACTCAGCCTTACTATATGATAACCTATCCAGGCAGCTTCTAGATCAGTGTTTTTTAAACTACAGGATGAGATTCACTTGTGAACTGTGAAATAAAGTTGGTGGCTAGCAACCAGCTTTGATTCTGAATAAAATAGAGTAGCTTACAAAGTATCAGAATGCAACAGATATAGTAAGGACAAGTATAATTTCTTGACGTTTTCCTGTAAGTTTTTTATATGTGGATGGGTCACCTCATAAATGTATTTCTTACTTCAGATCACTCAAGATACTTCCAGGAAACACTGCCTAGAATACTTTCTCATGGGCCCAAGTAAGTGTGTTCAAGGAATCCTCAGCAGGACGAGAGATAAGAGATGAAACCTAGGAATGTCATCATCCATCACCACCAGGGGAATGGCTATGTAAATGTGCTGTGATCACACCAGGAGACACCACTTTGTTTTCTATTGCTGCAGTCAACATAAAGAGATAAACTGAGGCAAGTGTGAATTACCAGAAACTGAGTCTATTCAGGAATAGAAGAATTGCAATTCAGGAAACACATGCTGTAGCAAGCTACGGGGAGTCTGCTGAGGGTTTGGGCAGGCTGTATTTATGCATAAACAGGACAAAGAGGTGGAAGTCCAGCCAGAGTTCAAGCATAAGCTCACTGACTTGAGGGTAGGGAAGGATTTTTGGCATATGCTGCTTGGTCAGGAAGTAAGCCTCCATCTTCTATAAATCAAGCATTTAAGGTGAATTCAGTCTCTCAGTGCTTAAGTGTTGTTCAAGGGAAAATGCATAAGATTCTCTATTTCATATCCACCTGTGTCATTTTCAATTGAAATCCTGTCACACTGCCATAATAAATTACCACAAACTTAGTGACTTGAAACAGCACAACTGTAAATCATAGAAGTCCAGTACAGGTCTCTCAGGCTACACTCAAGGTGTCTCTGCGCTGTTCCCGCCAGGCAGCTCTAGGAGACAATCTATTGCCTGCTCATTCGGGCCGCTGACACAATTCAGTTCCTTGCAGTTGTAAAACAGAGGTTGCTTTTCTTGCTGGCTACCAACTGAGAACCATCCCTGTTTCCAGAGATCACCACCGCCTTCTCGGCTCATGGCCCCTCCTCCATCTTCAAACCCGGCAACTGCCCGTCCCTCTCATATCACCTCTCTCTTACCTGTCCTTCCACCTTCTTCTTCCACTGTTAAGGACAAGTGATGTCTGGGCCCACAGGAGAACCCAAAATAAGCTCCCATTGCAAGCTCTACCTTGAATCACATCTGCAAAGTTCCTGTGCCACGTAAGGTAACATATTCCCAAGCTCCAGGGAGTATGGGGTGGACTGTTATGCCCAGAATTCGTGATCCCCAAAGACTACCAGGAAGCTGAGTCTGATGCAAATGCAAAGAGCCTTTTAGTCAAGCTAACTCGAGTTCAATCTCCTAACTGCACCGACGCAGCAGCGAGATGCCGGAGAGAGCGAGTGAGTTTCAAACGGACAAAGATTTTGTACGGGTCTAGGGGCAGTCGGTGGGGTGACGGCTGTGGCCTTAGCTGATTGGCTGGGGAGGGCCAGGGTCTTGTCGCACAGGTTGCTGGGCATGGTTTGAGCAGGAATGGGCGTGGTTTGAGCAAGAAACTTCTTACTCAAGATGAAGGACACAGAACAAAATGGAGGCGGTCCCGGTTGGCTTGGGGTCACATAGGGGACATAGTTATTCAAGATGGAGGACACATAATGGAGGCGGGGGTCATGTAGGAGACTTAGTTATTCAAGATGGAGGATACAAAATGGAGGCGGTCCCAGTCTGCTCTTTCATGGACATCTTAGGGAAAGAAGGACATTATTCTACCACAACCATGAGGAGGTTTTTAAAATGAAGTGGACTCTGGGTACCAATATGGCTGGATTGCCAAGCTATTTTTTTTAACTGAAAAACACAAGTTGTTGAATGATACATGGTATATTACCTCTCTTGTTTTCAGCACATAGACACACAATACTGCACATGTAGACACACAAATACTACAGATTTTCCTGGGTTAGTGTGTATGTATGCAGATGCACAGAATAAAGATCTAGAAGGATATACACCAAACTGGGAACCACAGCAACCTTTAGGAAAGTGGGGAAAGAGCCAAGACTGGGCAGGTCAAAGGGGCCTGCAGCCTTATTTATATTATTTTCCTTTTCAAGTAAGGATATATTTATGAATGTACTATTGGGGTAATTAAAATTATATTTTTTAAATAATAGTTTATAACAAATTACTCATCAGCCACTGTGAGGAGCCAAGCACAGATAGATTCTCTAATTGTATTCCACATTAATAAGTCAAAGTTCTGTAAATTTTATTCGATATAAAAGGGAAAGAAGGACCAAGGAAAATAGCTTCAGAAACACGTAGTCTGAGAGATGTCAGCCAGAATGAACACACTGACTGGCGTGGCCCCGGCACCTCCAGAGCGAGCCTAAATGGTTGGCCCTCAAAGTCCATTGCTGTCCTCTGCCAAGGTTAAAAAACTCCCTTCATTTTCAAAGCTGTATCCCAGAATATGGTTCTGCCCAGAGTGCCCGCACCTCACAGCCTGGCCCAAAAGCTACCCTCCCACCAGAGGAGTAAAGTGCAGCTGTGCCCGTACAGCAGTCCTACTGACAACGCCAAGGGGCCCTGGGCCAAGGGAAGCCCAGCACCTCTCCAGAGAGAGATACACAAAGTACAGAATGGACACTCAGAGGGTAAAGAAGGAGCTTCAGGGTGCCTGGCTTCTAGCCTAGTGACTTACCATACACCCAGCTACACACACGCGCACACGCACAGGTAAGGAGCTGCACTGTCTCCAGGCCCTGGACCCCAGGTAAATCCCACTGTCTCTAACATCCATGAGAAAAGAGAAGCCATTACATCTCTTATCTTGCAAATTCCAATTCCAAACCTTGGCCCTGAGTACAAGTCCCAAGTTTCTACCAAGAAATTTAAAGATCAAGGGTCAGGAGAACACCCAGGACAAGTGAAGGGCAGTCACCCTGGACCCCAGTGGTGACAGTACAATGCGCCCATTTGCTCCAGCCCCCCATCCCAGACCCCTAATGCCCTGCTGCCTCCAGTCTTCGCCCACCCGGTACCTTGATTTGGATCATTTGTTCTATGCATCACCCACTGCATCACCCACTTATAAGAGAAACCTCACACCTTTCCAGACCAACTGAGTTACAGATGAAGCAAAATGCTTCCTGAAGAGACTGCTCTTTGGGAAAACTCATGTTAGTAGGCCAGTGTGGGGTCTAGTGCTAAGTCATATGTATCACAAGTGCCAAGCAGCAGCACCTGACACACACATCCTCTTACAATTCTTTCCACAAATAACCCTGTGCAGTGAGGTTGTAGGTCATGGAGCTGGTCAGAGGCTGGAAGGATTTTGATCCCAAATTTTTCAAAATGTGACACAAATAGCAAATGTTACAGTGGAAAAAGAGTGATAAATTTGATTACATGATCACTGAAATTTATCTATGCCCACAAAAAGAAAGTTGAAAAACCTCAAAAATATACATAACATATACAATAAAGACTAATTTATCAAGACTCACAAAAACCAATAAGAAAAACTCAGCTTAATAGGAAACTGAAATACAGATGTAAACAACTGACAAGAAAAAACATAAAACAGGCCAATTTCCACTGCCTATTTTCCTGCCTCCTTGCCTATACTGGTTTCAGCAGGATGATGCTACCAAGATAAAAAAGTCATATGCCCTTTGACTGAGTAGTTCCACTGCTAGGATTTACTCTCTGAACTTATTGCAAAGGTTCCCCCCAAAATATATACAAAATCATCATAGCACTGTTGGTAAGAGCAAAACCAAAACCAACAGAAGTGACCATCAGGTGGACTAGCAAAATGTAATGTATTCAGAAAAGGACCACTATGCAGCTATGAAAAAGGGTGGGATAGATTTGTTTTTACTGACCAAGAAAATCTCTAGGCTAAATTATTATTTGGAAAAAAAAAGCAACATGTAGAAAAGTGTAATCCTTTTTGAGTTTAAAAAAAGAATCTAGCTCCATATATGCAAGTATGTGCCTAATTTTTCCCACAGGGAATCCATAAGAAACTGTAACAGTTATCTATGAGGACAGGGTAGAGGAACAAGGTTCAGAGCTTTTCTGTTTTCCCTTTCTGTAGCTTAAGTTTTCTAAAAATGTCTTTCTTTTTTTTTGATAATAGCAACAGGATCTTTCTGGATGGGAAGATCATGGCCTAATACTTTCCTTCCTTGCAGCTCCCTACATTTGAGGAGCAATGACCTGTTAAAGAATATAAATATATCATCAGGAGAGGTTTTGAAGGTCGACTTGGCATCGAGCAGCAGAGGCACTTTGCCTCATTCCTGCTGACTCTGCCGAAGTCTCAGGCCATGAGCTTCTATACAACCCACAGGATCTGCGCTCTCTTCTCCATGGCATCTCCCAGCCCACTCTCATGGCACCGGCCTCCGGGTAGCACAAGCATTCCCATGACCCACCCCGCCTGGGAAGGGCAGAACAGCCAAGAGCCCTCCAGAATGGTTGTGTCCTGACTGAGGGCAGCCAAAAGAGCACCTCATTCCTTGCACAGAGGAGCCTGCTTCCTCCCTAGTGGAGGAACCAGCTCCCCTCCATGCTGGTGGCTGGTGTCAGGAGTCAGATCGTGAAGATGAGCCTTCAGTGACAGACAACAGTACGCAGGCTCTTCCAGGCGGGTTTGAGGGCCAGAGACATCGGATTTCTTGGGCTCCCTTTGCTCCCCTCTGGTAAACGTAAAATCCATGCCTGAAACCCACTTCCCTCGAAAGACCCCCAATCAGCTGCTTGGGCACCTCCTTCACTCTAATTCTACAGTCTGATTGTGACACAAATTGATTTTCCTGGAAATCACAGATATTAGCTGACTCTCCATGCTCCCTTGCATCAGACACGATTGAACTGCAGGCTGGACTGACGCCCTGGTTCTGGAGCTCACAACCCACCTACCTGGCCTGCGTGTGGCACTTCGATGGAATCTGATGATCAGATCTGCATCTCCCACTTCAGACACAAGCCCCAAAGGAAGTGCTCTTGATTCTATATGCTCCCCTTGTTTTCAACTTCTAGGACTGTGGGAAAATTTTCTTTCTACCCTAGACAGTGTAACTAACTGTGAAGACCCCCATGCCCTGATCCGCTCATATCCTCCACCTGGGCACCTTCACAAACTCCTGGCAGCGGCCAGGTGCCAGCACGCAGGCCCCAGCACTCAGGGTGAGACAGAGCTGGCCCAAGCAGCCCATTGTGTGCAGAGGGGGGCAAGGCACAGTGGTGGGGGCCGAAGGGGCCACCAGCTGCAGCTCATCATACAACCAGTGCACTAAAGGGCTCTGGTGGCCCCACTGCAGTGGAGCCGTTTGGGGTTAAGAGGATTAATCCCTACAAGCCACGCTGCCCTTGAGGCCGGAGCCTCGGGTCCGGGCTCGCGAGCCTAGCCCTCACAGCCACTGAGGCAGCACAAGGGCACTGAGGAAAACTGGGCCTTTGCAGCGG
Source organism: Manis pentadactyla (assembly GCF_030020395.1). Taxonomy (NCBI): domain Eukaryota; kingdom Metazoa; phylum Chordata; class Mammalia; order Pholidota; family Manidae; genus Manis; species Manis pentadactyla. The sequence continues at coordinate 48,774,002 of NC_080030.1, forward strand.
AGCTGATCCCCTGCCAGAAGCCTGGCCCCTTTGCACGCAGATGCCACACCTGAGGCCCCAGTAGCCACTGGAAAACCCCCAGAGAAGAAAAGGGGGCCCACAAGGAAAACCGATGTGTCTGTGAAACTGAACTTTTTTTCCTTTTTCTGAGCCAGAGAAGCTGGAGCAGGGGTGGCAGAGGCCAACACAGGGCTAGAGAGCAGGCAGGAGGCACAGAGGAGGAGCGGGGCCGAGCCAGCGTGGTCAGCTGCCCCATGGTGACTTGGGGAGAGGCACACAGACAACTGAGGAAGGGGCCAGGGCAGAGGGGCCCACACAACACCCGGGCCCACCTTCTGTCCTCTGGGAGCAGGGTGTGCCAGGGCTTGGCTCCCGGCTGCAGCTCCCAACCTGAGGTCAGACACAGCCCCTGGGAGAGAGGATCAGCTCCTCCACCACCCAGCCACTGGGCAGAAGGGTCTTCCGGACATGAGACTTGCATGGCTAAAACCATCTAAGTCCAGAACAAGCCTGAACAGACTCCATGGGGAATCCAGAAACACAAGAGAAGTTCTGGGAGCCACTTTCAGAGGTAAATCTCTGTCAGTTTTCTTTTCAGCTTTAATCCTAGAATTTATTGATCATAGGGCCCAGTTCTAGTAGCTCACAGCGCAGGATTCCAGGCAACTCCTTCACCCTGGGGACCAAGTACTTCATTCCAAGCACTGGAAGGGCCGCCTCCCTCTGAATGAGGTGATGGGTATGACACCAAAGCTCCCAGCCACTCTATGACTTTGGAGCCTCTGCCTCCCTTGCCCCAGGGCCCAGCCCTGACCATAGGGGAAGGATTTGAACCCTCAACTCCCTCCATTGCCAAAGTCATAGCTTTACAGATAAAGGAGGGTTACCTTAACACAGAAAGGGCAGAGCCCTAGGAAGCTTCACATGCGCTCAAGTTGGTGGGGGCAGCATTTCTCAGCAACGGGAAATCTCGATTGACTTGGGTCCAGGTGAAAAGGGAAAGCCAGTGATTTGGTACAACTTCTCTCCAAGCCAACAAGCCAAGCCCTGAGCTTGGCAAGGAGACCCACAGTGAGCTGGGTGCACTCTTTGTACTGGGACCTGGACACAGCTCCTGACACCAGGAAGAAGGACTGGGATTCCTGACACAGGAGCGGAAAGCTGGGCACACCCACCTGCCACCAGCCACTCAAGTCCAGGGAGATGCCTGAAGGAACCAGTAAAGGCAGATATGGATTTTACAGATGAGCAGCCATGCTTCTGTTGTGACAGTTCTTGTGAAGAACACTGTGAGCTCAGATTGCATAACCAGAATTCCATTTGTTAACCAGTCAGGTGTTACACAGAAAAGGGTCCCTGTGGCTACTGGGCAATTGAATGTCTTGACTTTCAGTTCCTCTTTATTAGACAAGTCACGCCATGTTGATTTGATATACGAATACATAGGAATGAAATGAAATATGGAAATACTAGGCAAGGTAAATAAGATTTTACAATGCTAGATAAATGAGATGGAGATCTCACCCTTCAATGCTTTTTCTGTTTTGGTTCATTTTAATCATCTTCCTTTTTCTCACTTGTTTAAGAAAACCAGCTCCTGAGGCTGTTGAGAGGAAACACCATTCCAGATGCACAGTGGAAAAGACAGAAAGGCAAAGAATTCTATGGCTACCAAGAAAACCAGTTTCCATTGTCCTGAGGAGGGAACATACCTGTAGAAATGATGGGCATTCCGGCTGCATTTTCCAACCATTCTTCAGACTTGTCCAGAACCTTCTAAGGACAACAGTGAGAGAGAGTGAGGCCCTGGAAGACAAAACACGAGGGGAGATCAATAAACATTCCGTCTTACTTCCACTAACCTTTCCTAACCCCAGAGGAGCCACACCTGTACAGGGGCCGCCTCCCAGATCTACAGCCCTGGGTGTCTGATGAAGAGAAAGCTTCTGGAGCCTAATGTTCCTTCCCCACAGGCATGTCAGAGCTGTGCAGATCACCCCTTGCCCTGCGAAGCCAGTGCTTCCAGGGCACTGGAGGGGCGGGCAGGACCTGCCCCTAACAGTGAGAGGTACCAGCATGCATGAGGCCAGGAAAAGAGAAAAAGTTGTCACATGGCAAACAAATGGCAGAGCCTGACTTCCAGGCCTGGCTCTTTCCCTCTACCTCTTGTCACCAGGATTTGGTGAGATTTGGTGTTGACAAAGCCAGCAGGGCTGAGACAGAGTGGGTGGGGATGGTACTGGTAGACACTTCCACAAACAGCTTCCAGTGCATCCTTGGAGCTCAGAGAGCAACTGCAAACCTCACAGGCTGCCATGCAGCAGGTTCTCATACCATTATCTGACGAATTGTGCTCAATAGCGGGCAGATGATTATTTCGAGGACTCTGGGTTATCTGCCCATTAAATCAGATCGCTAGCAAAGCGGTTTTCCTATAGCGTCTGCATCTCTGAGCAGTAACTGTTCGCCTCAAGTTTTTGTACTATGTACCCCAAAATGAATCTCGAAACAAAAGGTCACCTGTCACAGCAGCAGCATTCATCAGCTGGGCCAATCCCAGGTCCCCACTGAGCACAGAGAGGCCTTCTTAGCCACACACACCCCACCACGCACACACAGCGCAAGCAGCCTTCGCCTGCTGAGGAGTGCACGGCTGAGGAGTGCACATCCCCCAGACCAGCCTGCAGGTCCTTTCTCACATGCCCCAACCACACACACAGCCCTCATCCACACCAAACATTTCCTTTTCTTTCATGGACATATTGTCCAACACGTTTGGCAGGAAGACCCTGAAACAGAAGTGAGTCTTCCCCAAGCAGGAAGGCACAGAACTGGCTGGGGATACCCTCCTGAAGGCCTTTTATGGGCCACGGCGTAAAGAACGCTCGAATCAGAATCACTGAAAATTCTAGTCGGGGAAGAAGAGAAGTGATTGAGACCACAGCCTGTCTGGGATCATGTGAGAGACTGCAGTCCATATTCAGTTGGAGCGAGGAATTCTAATCAAACTGAACTGCAACCGTACCTATCCCACATTTAACATTTGTGTTATGCCAGGCCCAGTGGTGGGCACTTGCTTCACCTCATTTCATTCTTGCAGTCACCCTAGATGCTGGGCTTCTTGCCCTCACTTTACACCTGGTAAAGCTGAGTCCCAAAGAGGAAAAGAGGCCTGGGGCTGGCAGGTGAGAGAATCTGGATTCAAATCTAGAAGTCTTGATTACTATGTGCCTTCTAGCAATTAAAAAATTACACACGCATGCCTCTGAGAAATACTTTTGTGAGAGAGAGGAGACATTCGGTAAAAACAGATTGAGGGCCATGGCTTTTCTTAGATGTCATTCTTCTGTTAATACCAACAGACACTGTTGACCACATTTCTTCCACTCTGAGGCCCGCATGCTTCAGGTTTGATCTCTGACCTTGCAACATCACCAAAGACTTTCCCAGGGTAGCTGGCTGTCTCTTAGTGCCTCATTGCAAGATCCAAGCCTACAACAGTATTTATGGAACAATTATCTTGACTACCTACCACACGAAGCACCTAACAAGGCAGAAATAGATATCTCTATTTCATTTCAAACTGAAACAGCATTTGTGGAAAATTAAAATCTACTTTGTTCCCAGCCCACCAGCAATGGCACCAGGAAACGAGCAGGCCTGTGAAGTACATAGTCCTCCAGTGTGGCCAGGAAGCCCTGTGGAGGAGCAAACCTCAGAAAGAAATAGGGAAAATGAGTCCTAAGTTGAACTCATTTGAATTTCAACAAACACCCATTCCAACACAACACATTTCCCCCTGGAGGGGTCAGAGCACATTCCTGAGCAGGGAACATCAGCCACTGAGGTGGCCTGGGCCTCTTGCTGCTCTAAGACCCCACCTTTCTGTTCCTTCCCCACACCCTCCGTGTACTTGGGCCCAGCAGTCTGTGTACTTGGGCAGGAACCTGGGGAAGCACAAGGCAGATGCCAGTGAAAGCAGGCTGCCAAGTGGCACACACCGATACTTTCCACAACAGGAAGTCATGGAGGGGATTCACCCCATGCTTATGTACCAGGTATCAACTACATGCAGGCAAGAGGCTACAGCTGAGTGGACCTGTGGCCCTCACACAACCCACCAGCTTGTGGAGCAGATGGGCAGGTGAGCAGACACCAGCAGCCTTGCGTAGCCAGCACCGGGATGCAAGACATGCAGAACTCTCTGGGAGGACCGGCAGTGCCCAGAACCAGCAGAGAGTGAGAGTCGTGACGAAACCCCGGCAAAGCCTCCTGGAGAAACTCCTGAGCTGGGATGAGAAGGAGAAGCAGTCTTCTTGGCGACAGTGGGGGCCCGGGGGGAAGGTACTCCTCAGAGAAGGACCTGTATGTCCAAAGAACGGAAAGCTGTTGCTGCTGGGGGCCTGCAGCACTTGCCCCATCCCAAGCCCTGACAGGATAGGGAGCCATGCGGGGAGCTGGCAGGAGGCCTTTGCAGGGGAAGCAGGCCTCCCAGACTTCAGGGCCCAAGACCCAGCCTTCCCTGAGCACACCTTCCTTGTGGCACTCCGGGGGCATCCAGAGGGGCCTCGGGCCAGCCTGTTTTGCTCTGCATCCCAGAAAGGGTCACCACAGTGAGAACAGTGGATCCCTTCTATCTGGGGGTCTGGAGTGAGCCTTATCCAATTTGGCCAAGGCAAATTCATGGAGAAAGTGGAACAGAGGTTACCGGGGGCCAAGGGAGGGAGACATGGAGAGTTACTGTGTAACAGGTTCAGAGTTTCTGTTTGAGATGATGAAAAAATGCTACATATGGAAAGTGGTGATGGCTGTCCAACATGTGGATGTACTTGATGTCACAGGGTTGTTTATGTAAAAATGGCTAAAATGGGAAGTTGTGAGTTATGAAATTTCATGACATTTTTTAAAATTGGCCAAAGCAGGAGATCACCTAAATTGTCAGGCCTTCCTAACCCTGGAAAATAAAAAATAAACAGTTTAGACATTAATCAGATACATAAAGGTTCAAGTCCAGTATCAGGCACACAGAAGATGCCCACTAATAATGGGTATCACCCTCACTGTTATTAGTGAATCCTGGTGGCTATTCTTCTGATCTAAGTCATGAATGAATGTGTTAAGGCTGATGCACTGCTGGAGGGTTTCCATCACAATTAAGCATTAATTAACACTCATGTAACTCCGCATTGTGGGTTTTCACATCAAGTTCAGCCTCTCTTTCCATTGCCTACGCCCATCTCCCACAATAAGCTGTTTACTGTTTCAATTATTTTAGTTCCAACCACCGTGATCACTATACTTAAAATTCAATCAGGCTTCTAATTTTAAGCATCTTTTTTGTGTACAGCACCAACAATTGACAAGCGTCCTGAATTTAACATCTGTTCCCAGCAGTAAATGGTTTTAAATTTGAGAACTGAAAACACATATAAGGCGATTATGAGCAGCTCTCGCGCTGATTCATGGCTGTGCATCAGCAACTCACTGCGCGGCAGTCGCGGCTCCACGCGAGCCCCTTGGAGGCCGAACAGATGGCTTGGACACCCCACTGCCACCAGAAGCCTTTTGACCAACAAAAAAACCAACCTACTGTGCACAAGGAAACCTGCTGGACATTTCCACAGGCTCTGTCATATAAGCTAGTTTCCCCAGATCTAGAGTAAAACTAGGGTCTTTGGAGCAGTCTTTCCTGAGCTTGCACAGCCCTCTCTGGAAATCTCTGTGAAGTCCACAGCCAAGACCCTAGGAGGGAGGTCAGGTCCCCTGCCCGAGCTGCCGGTGTCCTCTGTGCCTGTGTTCACATCTGCACCAGCACTCCGCTGTTCAGAGGATGGTGGGGCAGGGGTAATCCAGCAGGAAACTGTCCAGCCGGGCTCGTGGACACAGGTATGAGCTTAGGAAAGAGGCAGAGCCATTACAGCTAAAGGTGTTTTTCATTCAGAGCTGG